>NC_072479.1:80552500-80750000 GCF_027574615.1 Eptesicus fuscus
TAGGAAACACAATTAGAGATCTGGGTGTTTGTCCCTTAAAAAGAATAAGGTGACAAAGTGGTTCATGTCTTTGCAGGTTGGTGTTGATATCGAGAATCTTACTGCCACAGTCCAAATAGAGTACTAATTACTGCGAATGATGTCACCGTAGGCAGAGGAATAATCCCATCATTTAATTAGTTGAATGATTTAAACAAAGATTTGCATAGATGCACTAATCAGTTGCCATGAATTACAGAGCAGCAGTTGCCAGCGAGGGGTAACAGATCATACAGTTGGAGGGAAAAAAAAAATCTCATCTCCTTGAACATAATTAATTTAATTGTCCTCATTAGCTGTACCATTTGTTTTGATTTTATTTCTCCCTTTCCCCACACATACTTCTCCCTCCCTCCCTCTTTTCTTCTTCTTCTCAGTGCATTGGCTGAGAGAGAGCGCATGAGGCACACTCACACACACACACATGCACACACACTGGGGTGTTTCAGAGTGGCTGGAGCAGAGAGGTAGGGTGCAGCAGCGGGAGCTGTGTGGATGGGTGAGGTGCATGTGTGCCTGCTTACACGGGCCAGAAAAGCCAAACTTAAGAAATCAGCCTATGTACAGAACAAATCATCTGAAGGGGTTCTCATTAATCTGCCGTCTGTGACTTTCGTTATTTTTCAGGTTAGTTCTGAGTTTTGTTGCCTTTTAAAGGGAGAGGAAAGCAAACTACATACTATATTATTATGGGCTTATAAAAAAAAAAGAGGAGGGATAAAAAATGAGTTATCAATGTTGTACCATTATTCTATATGAAGAGAAGCATAATTTAGCCTAAGTATTCATGGGGAGGGGCTGTCTTTATTTATTTATTTATTTATTTATTTATTTTTACAACTAGAACTAGGTTAAAACTGATGGTGCTGAGAATAAAAGAAAGTTTTTTTGGAGTTCAACAAATGCATCTTTCCTGGCCTTTAAAACATTTCAGCCAGGGTCATTCAAATCTGGACTATTTTTAAGCTTGACCTTTGACCGGCCTTTAGAGAATCTGGGGAGGATGCTAAGATAGTGGCCAAAAAGACATGATGACTTTCCATTTTGAAAACTAAAAAAAAAAAAAAAAAAAAAAGAATAAGATACTTTAAAGCTCCTAATGGCCTTTACAGATGTAAAGTTAAGCTGAGAAAAGGTTGGGGAGAATGGGACCTACATCAAGAAGAAGAAGAAAAAAAAAAATCTGGCCAGGCCTCTATAACAAGCTTATGAAGACCCTCCATGGCTCTTTGGCCAAGTTAGTCATGAAAACATGTTTATGGGTGTTTTTCATCCCGGGATGTACATTTTAAATTGTAAGAAATTCAAGTAGTTGCAGGAAGTGTTTGCATGGGGGGCGGGAGGGGTGAGTGTTGGTCAGTGGGAACAAGTTCAGCTTGGCTCTTGGGCCATTGGCGTAAGGGAGGAAGCGGAGTGTGTCAGCTGCCGGATCCCCTCGTGTGGCAGACCTGCCTGCGGGGCAGCGACTTTGGAGAGTTCATTAAAGGAAGTCAGAGACCCGGGCAACTGCAGCCACCCCCAGACCCTGATGCACGGGGAGGGGCGCATGCTTTCCCAGTGCATTCTGGTAGCCGTTGGATCCCCTGGCTTTTATTTTCATTCCCGTCCTCGGCGGCTTCCAGAAATGGCTTTAGGGTAGCTTGCTTTAAATGTGTCCACCTCCCCAACTCCAACACGCCCGGGTGATTTTAGGAGAACCCCGCTCTTTTCCTGGGCGCTCCTTCGCAGGACTTCCCTCTTGGACGGGTCCAGGAGGCAGGGTCCTTTCCCCGAGTCGACTCCCGCCGAGGTGACTTTTTGTGCGCGGGGTCGTCCCCAGCGTTTGCGAGCAGCATATGCCTGCGGTTGCGCGCGGACGGCCCTCGCAGGCTTGTAAATTTTCACCCTGGGAAATTAGCAACAAAGCCCGATCTGTCTGGCGGCTGCTCTGCACTTTCCGAGGGGCGGCTGTACTTGACTGAGCTGCAGAACAGGCACGGGAGAGCGAGCGAGCGAGCGAGCCAGCGAGGGAGCCAGCGAGGGAGGGAGGGAGGGAGAGAGGGGACGGAGCGGAGAGGAGAGGGGAGGGGTGGGGGCGAGAGGTAAATAGTCTTAAATCGGAAGGGAGCTGCTTCTCTGTGGTCTTGACAGGCGCTGCCCGGGCTCCGCCGGCTCCGTAATCACGGAGTGACCTTTTCCCGGGGGCTGCCTTCGGTCTGGCTGGGAAGGGATTGCATTTCGCCGCGGAGGAGCCCTGGCTGCCTTCCGCGCGGCTCCCTGCGTGCTGCTGGGGTAAGTTGTCTGGAGCCCGGACGGGGAGAGAGACAGCCTCGGACTGCAGCTGCCTAAAAGGAGGACACCTGTGGCTCAGATGCGATCAACACACCATTACTTGGCGGATCCTTGAGGACCTCATTATTTTAAACTTAAAAAAAAAAAAAAAGATAGATTCCCTCCCCCCCCTCTTTTTTTTTTTTTCAAACAATGCTTCTTTTTGACCTTTCCCAAGGAGAAGCGCTACAAAGCAGCCACTGTGCTTTCTGAACCGCCTCCCCCTGTATCGCTTAATTGAGAAGGTAAGTGCAGCAACTGTGTACACACGCGCGGCGGCTTATTTGCGGTGTGTGTGTGTGTGTGGTCTGTCTGCGGGTGCGCGCGCGCGTGTGCGGATGTGGGTATTTTTTTTATTTTTTTTCCCTCCTTCCCCGAGCCTCCTAATGAGGCATAAACTGGAGCTGCAGCCCGGCTCCCGCACTGCAACTTTTGCTCGGGCTGCGGCTCGGCGGAGGCGGTTTTGCTTAAATCATGTGAGGCTTCATTATTTTTATGATGAGACGCGGCATGCACGCGGACGAGGTGGACGGAGAGGAGGGAGAGCGGCTGCGGCGCGGAATGGTTCCAAGTACGACTCGAGTGGCTAATAGTCAAAGTTCACGCCGAATTGCGTGCAGCATTTCCACACCCCCGGCTCCCGGGGGGGGGGGGGGAGGCAGAGGGGCAGGGGGAGGTGGGCGGTAGGACACGTTCGCTCTGGTCCGGCCGGTGAGGCGAGGAATGGGGTCCCAGATGGGTTCGGGAGCCCTCTTCTCCTTACTTGCTGGAATTCGTGAACCCCCCACACCCCCCTCCCCCCAAGAGTTGAAATAACCACCTTTGGGTTCCCGTGGACACGTCTGCCTCTCCCCGCCCTGCCCGTAACACAGCGTGGTTCCGACGAGGTGGGAAAGTGGCTCAGTGGGAAGGAGGGGGTGGTCGGGGACCAGTGGCCAGAAGAGTGAGAGAGACCGTGGCACCGGGTGCCTAGGTCCTCATAGGTCCGGATTCAAACCGATGCAGCACATTTTCCCGGGGTGGGGGACGGAGGGGGGGGGATAGGGGAGGGGAGGGGGGGGCACTTCCCAGATAGCTGTTATGAAATACAACTCAGATTTATGATCTTTTTCATATTGAACATGATATGCTATGCTAACGCTGCATGTGACAGTTTAATCAAACCCATTTGTTACCACGCAGCTAAAAGGGGCCGCTGGGATTTCGGGATTATGGGCAGAGTTAGGGAAGCATGTGGCTTTGTCATTCGCCATCGTTCTGCACACTGCCACTCGGCGAGGGGGCTCGCCGTGGGCGCCGCGTCTCGTCTGGCCGCCCTCGTCCCTTCCCCCACCCGCCGCCGCCACGCAGACCCGCTCCCAAAGTGGCTGCACAATAGTCGGTCCTCCGGCGGTGCGGGCTGCGCGCACCGGGTCCACGCGCGGGCCGACGAAGGAGCCCCCTCTCCGCGTCTGTCTTTGGGCTCGGGGCTCCATGCGAAGCCTCCGCAACTCAGGCACGCCTAGACCAACTCATGCAGAAAAAGGAGAAAAGTTTTGGTAAGGTTACAGTCTACCAGGGATGATGCGCTTTGCCGGGGCGCTCGGGCGCTCTTGGCTGGCTCCGAAAGCCTCCCTGCTCTTCCGCTGCTTTTGTGTCTTTCTAAAAGATCCAAAATATTATTGTTGTAACTTGCTTTGAAAGACGGCCGCTTAAACCAATTAATCTGGCGGGGTGCAACAAATAACTGCTCCATTCTTTGCAAACCATCCCTGGGTGGGTGCAAAGACACAACCACAAAAGGCTGGAGCATAACTCCCGCAAGGGGGATTCTTTGTTAGAGTGTATGTATGTTTCTTATTTTTTTTTTTTTTTTTTATTTTGCATGTGAGCTGCATCAAAATTGAACTCAGTCTTGCAAATCTCTTGTTGGCCTTTGCCAAGCACTAGCACTTTGCTGCCATGGTAACTGTAATTAAACTGATAAGAGTGGAAAAATGTCAGTATCTCTGAGCCTTGCAGCTGCATTGGAGAAAAAGGGAATCAAATTGGTTCCCAGCTCCATTGCTCAAAAAGGGGAGGGGTGGGGGAAAGATGGGGAGGGGGGGGTGGGTGGGTTGCGAGTTGAAGGGGCAGAACAGAGTTAAGCAGCTCCAGTGCCTGAGATCTGGGGACATCTATTTGCATTGTTGTCCCTTAGGGGGCTGCAGCCTGTAGGGATGCTCTGGGCCAGTGAACAGAGAGAAACAAGCTTTTAGGCCCAATCCAGTTCTCCAGTCGGGACTGGGGGCTGGGAGAGGATGAAGATGGGCAGGAAGAGAGAAAATCTTTTGTTTGGTACCTCTTGGCAATCGAATGGCTGTGTTGGCCAAATTCTTTTAATCTGTGTCACTGCTCCCAGCTGCAGAACCCGCATTCCCATTTTAGCATCTTCCCGAGGCACCTCATCTCTGCCAACCCCCTTTATGTATTCCCTCTAACAATTCCTTCTCCCAAATTGTTCCCTGTGAATCTTCCGACGGGGACAAAATGTTTCCCATTCAGTATGTGTAGTTAGTCCAAAAATATAAAAGACTGTGTCTAAGTGCTGCAAATCTTTTATTATGATTATTTTTTTTAAACCCCTGTGTGTTGTGGAGTTGTGGTTACTTTGTTGTGTTAACTACTGAAGCTGAGACTGCTCGGATGAATGGCACAGAACAAGGGAACATAATGGAGGCAATCAACCGTTAGGCCGCCTCACAATGCAATCCGGGCAATTAAAAGCTCACCAGAGTTTAAATGAAATGGTTCTACTTATTTCTGCACACCACACTGCACAGGCTATTATTTATGTCTTTTTTTAAAAATTATGATTTCCCTTAAACTGTCAAATAACTCAGAATGGCAGGGTCTCAGAGGCAATAAGAATTTCCCTCAGAACAATTTACATGCCAATCTTAAACTAGTTATGAGTGCTGATGTGCTCAGAGCAACTTGTGCAGTGTTTCTCAGCTCCAAGCGTGTAACTCTACCCAGACCTGTTCTCTGGATAGCGAGGGGAGGTTGCTGACTGCTTGATGCCTTTTAGGTTCGTGGCAAAGTGGTGACTGCTAAATAGTTCTTTTCCTACAGCTGGTAAAGTTGCATGGCATTGAAAAGATTACCCTTTCAAGAGAAGTGTGAGGATGTTCTCTAAAGGAAGGGTCCGGGACGGATGTAAAAATATCAAACTCCTTTTCCGCCCAAGGCCAAACAGAATGCAAGAGTTTCAAATATTAATTGGCCTCTGAGTGCTAAATTAAAATGTCAACACAACAAAAACATTTTGTGAAGACAAGCAGGGTAGTGTTGCCTGTGCCAAATGTTGGTATTCCCTGTCTTGGTTGCAAAGCATTTTGAATAAAGAGAGTTGAATAAAGAGAGCTGACCTTCCAGGGTTGATGGTAGTAACACAACTCAGAAATACAGCTTAGCTACAGCTAAGAAGGATTTTTACAAAATAAATGTAGCTTTGTGATATAAAAAAAAAAATAATTGCCTTAGAAACTGGATAATGAGAATAGCCACTCATAATATATCTCTAGATGTTTTCAATAATGAAATCCAGAGTATCACTTAGTAAATCAAAATTTCTCCCTCCCCTTAGGTGCATGATTAAGAGGCGGCAGGGTGAGATCTGTACTATAATTAATGGGATTGAATCCTTGTGGAACCTTGCTAGAAGACAGTAACTAGTTCTGATCAAAGAAACTTCATTTGTTAGAAGTTCTAGAGAGTGAGATTTAGCAGAGCTAGCAAGGGTTAGGATTCATCTACACCAGCCCCTCAGCTCCTTCAAAGAAAAGGGGCAGGAAGCAGCCTATAGGAATACCACCTGCTCTTCTGTTCAAAGCCAGCTGCCAGTTTGCAGCTCCGGAGACCACAGCTATGCATATCACGCAGAAAGAACAGCCACGCCGCTTTCTTCCGTGCCATTGCCTGCTCTAGTCCTCTAACCAGAGAAGTTATTTTCTAATGGAAGTTCAACATCCTAACAGTATCATGTGCAGCTCATGTCATATTTGTAGCTAGGAAAGTTATCCATCTGTGTGGAGACTGTGCCTTGATGTTTCTTATTGGTGTGATTAAATAAAGAAAAAGATAGTGAAGGTAATAGAGGCGAAGTCTTCATCGCGAGGCATCAGAGGAAACGGGAGAAGGTTTTTAACTCTTTTGGAGGAGGAGCGAGCACACAGAAAATGTTCAAGACTAGAGCTTGGCATTTCTTTTCTTGACACTGTTTCAAAAGTGCATACACATTGGGTGTTTTGTACCCTTCCGTGTCCAAGTTTAGAACTTTCTGTCTAGGAGAGGAAGCAGGATAGAGCAATGGCATTGCTAGACTGTGGGAAGGCCACCAAGTATAGTGTTTAACTGTTGTTCAGCTTTGAGCCAGTACCTTAACCTCTCTTAGGCCTCCGTATCCTAATTTGTAAAATGAGGGACTTTGGAATTGGTGGATGCCTGTGATACTTGACAGTGCTTAAAGTGAGTTATTTAATAAATACGAAGCTCTGAATAGTTAGTCCAGGGTTGTTGTTTTTAAAGCTGGGTGTTAGGAAAGAAGAAACTCAGGCGAATATTTTTTCAAATTTTGGTCAAGTTGTAAAACCCAGCTAGACTCCTTGTTTGTGATGGAAATATATTTTGAAAATATAGAAATGTCCCTATGTCTAGGATAGCATTATATAATATATGCACTGTACATATCACATTTATCTATATATGTGTAATTATATATATATACATATATATATCATATGTATATTCAGACTCTGCCTTCTGTTGTTTTCTTCTTCTATAAATAAGTGCATGTAAATGGTAATAAATTATGTAATCCTATACTTCAGTTTTATATAAGAGTATGTGGTAGTATATAGTTAGGTAATCTGCCATTAATGCAGGCACCGAATGATGCTTGAGAGTATACTTTTTTTTAACATAATGAATACTTTGAAATATCAAGGGCACAGAAGGAAGTATTTGGATGCAAACAAGTAATACAGGATTGGTGAACTTTTGGGGTGACTGTATTGTGTACTTAACTACAAGCATCTTTCCTGTGTCCAGAATGTAGTTTGATTTTAGGACAGTCCTAAAAAGGGAGAGTCTCACACTCCTTAAACGAGGCACTCTGAAATATTTACCTTGATTGCGGTCTTCTGACATCCTCTGGCTCTGTCTTGTCGTCCCAGCTCTCTCTTCGGTTTTTGTCTCCTTTTAGGTATACAAATGCTCTCAGTCCAGCCAGACACCAAACCGAAAGGTTGTGCTGGCTGCAACCGAAAGATCAAGGACCGGTATCTTCTAAAGGCCCTGGACAAATACTGGCATGAGGACTGCCTGAAGTGTGCCTGCTGCGACTGTCGATTGGGAGAAGTGGGCTCCACCCTGTACACGAAAGCCAATCTCATCCTTTGTCGCAGAGACTATCTGAGGTAGGAATGACCCTTGCACACCAGTGATGACTGGATTCCTTTTTAAAGCACTTTTGCAAGTGTGTGTTTTGGTTTGATTCCTTTCCTTCCTACCAGCCTATAGTCCTGAAAGATGTTGACCTATCCACCTTCAAAATGTTGCCAGGTGCCTGTTGAAGCAAATTATTGCTTAAGCAGTGGCCAACAAAACACACTATCTAAAGGGTTTCGATTTGGCTTGCCTGGTTGCTCCTGTTTTGTCATGTTCACGTCAAGGACGTATTCGGTAGAAATCAGCATATGCTTTTTTTTTTTTATTAGACCGTAAGTGACAAGGTGGGCCGAGCAGAACACAAAATATGCAGCCATCTTTCTGTTTCCGAATTGTCAGAGGAAAATCTGTTTGAAATTCTCAACTGGTATTTATTGGTATATTTATTAACCAATTTTGAAAACTTTCCCGAAGTGTGAATACATCTTCCCCCCCTCCCCGCCACGCCATGCCAAGTGGTCATCGCAAGGTATCACTGGGCGTGAACAGCCTCAGACTGGCCAGTAGCTGTATGGAAATTAACAAAGTAACCATTGCCACCCTTGTGGGGAAATGACAGCCACTGTCCTCACTGAAAACATCTGGACAGTTTCAGGACCCGACAGATGTTCTTGCTTATGAAGCCATGGCGCTGACTAAACTTGTTTCCCAGCGTTTAGTACTCAACACATGGACTTCTATTTAAGGAAAGATTATTTTGCTTTCCAGGGAACTTTATGACTTGATTCGGCTGCACATTACTTATATTAATAAAGTAGGATCAATCAAATTAGAGAAATGATATATGGCATCATTTGGGTTTTCCTATTTGATATGATTAGCCGTGTTCCTAGTCTAACATTAAGAGACTTATTTTTAATTGTTCCCCCTTATGACACAAATTTATCAATCGGTGGTAACTCCTTAACCATCTTAGTTATTTGGAGAGGTACTTTCTAGGAAATTTAGTGCTTCTTGCTATAGAATTCAGTTATTTTTCAGTCCGATTTAATCTTGGATATATAAAAAATTACTGTTTGCTGAATAATAGTTACGAGAGGGTGAATGCAGTGCTGTTTTTGAAATTCTAGTCTTTCCCTTCTTAGGACTGCCTCATCTGACAGCCTCCAGACTATGACCACTTGTTACTCCTTCTCTGTGTTATCTTGCTCAAAATACATGCAAGGTGCCAACAGTGGGAGTGACTCTTTTTTAAAAAAATATGTTTTAATTGATTTCAGAGAGGAAGGAAGAGGGAGAGATAGAAACATCCATGATGAGAGAGAATCATGGACCGGCTGTCTCCTGCAAGTCCCCCACTGGGGATTGAGCCCACAACCTGGGCATGTGCCCTTGACTGGAATCGAACCTGGGACCCTTCAGTTTGCAGGCCAACGCTCTATCCTCTATCCGCTGAGCCAAGCCGGCTAGGGCGGGAAGTGACTATACCAGGGTTTCCTTCATTGTGGTGGTACTAGTAACCAGAATCAACTTACTGCATGAATTCTCTTAGAACTGCAGTCATTGAACTTTTCTTTTTGAAATAAAAATTTGCCCTCTGCTCACTGTGAATTAGAGCCTCATTTCTACATAGAGCATTTATTTTGTTTTTAATGACTTAACATTGCTTCCTAGTTTCGTTTTATCATTACTAACCAATAAGTCATGAGTTTTTGAATCTTTTTGACTTTTACTTTTGTTTACAACTGCAGTGTCTCCAGTGGATTTATGTAGCAACAATTACAAAACACGTAGTTTTATAGAGTCTGGCAAGCTTAAGGCGTCCTAATACATAGTAAAGACTGAATTAAGTTAAATTTAAAGAAAATCTTTGAAAATACCTAGAATTTTTAAGTCAAAAATATAAATTTGCCAATGAAATCCCTGAGTCTTTAGTGAAGCCATTTTGCAGTTGTCAATATAATAGTGAGGGAGAAAGTAACCTTGGACTTATTCGTCCTTATGGTAATAAAATATGATGTTCAATTGCTTTGATATCTCAAGTACGTCTTTTGTTGAAGAAAATTTTCAGATGAGTCCATATTGTTGCCCTTTGTAATATAATGTTTAGTTAATTTCTGGTAGTCTTAAACTTTTAATGCTTGTTAACTTATTTTTAGACATTCATACTCTCTCAGATATAAAACCTGATCCTGATTGCCAATATATTCATTTCTCAGGGTACAATTTCCTCTTAAATTGGTCATTACCACATTAATGGCTAGTTGTTATGTTAACAGCCTAAAGGTTGTTAATATTTCAAACTAAGTTGTTAACAGCAAGCTTATCCCTTATTTAAACTGAAGGTTTGTTTTATATAACGTGACTTCTTTGGCAGCTAGTAATTCATCAACACTTGAAAATTGTAGAAGTGAAATCAGAAATTGGTATGTGAGTAAAAACACTGCGTTATGTATTATAGATTATGCCACAGATGTGGTATTTAGTTTTATGTGGAAAGCATGTAGCTCAGTGATATTGTGTGGATGTTCAACAGCATATGTCTCTGGCACATTAAAATAGTCTGATTCTGTATGTGAGATGGGCAAATACAATCAAGCTAATATTATTTACAAATTAATTTCTTTGAATGTGTATAAATAGTCATCCAAAATGTTCATTGAATGCCTGCTGTGTGAAAGGCATACTTTTAGGTAATAGATGAAATAACGAACTAAAAAAGGGAGATGTACTTAAAATTATTACTATGTAATCTTTTAACAATTATACAAAATCTGCAATATGACCAGTGAACAAGTAGTATTCTGTGGCTATTTCCCTCCTGGTTCTGCATATTTCCTATCTGTATTTTCCATAACCAGTGCTTAACCATTTAAATCCTATTAAAATGGCTTAGTTTTGTTGTTGGTCTTAGGATATTACATAATTTCTTTGAAGCATCAAACAGGCCATAAAAAACTTACAGGTCTGTATTTCTCTGTCTAAGTTACTGGGCATCTAAATAAGAATATAGAAAATTATTTAAAAAATTGTTTACCTGCACTAATAAATTATTTATTATAGGCATTATCCTGGTCTAAAGAATATAAAAGAGTGACCTATTTTTGACAATTGTATTTAATTTCCTAATAACTTCTTTGAGAAAAAAAAAAAACACACACACAACCAAAACCAAAAATTTTTAATTCTGAACAATGATTCCTGAAGTTCTAATGTTTTATATTGCATTGCTTGGAGCAATGATAGTGATGACCTGTTTTTACAAGTTCTTTAAGTAATGAATACACAAATTTAAATCATAAGGTATTTTCTTATGAGTTATCAAAACTATGATTGTGATAAATTTGATTCCTCTCAGATTTTTTTCTCCTTTGTGGCACAATTAATATATTTAAGAAAAAGAAAATATTTTACAGTTTATGTGCTGAGTTTCGAATCTGAACAGTTCACTTTCCATAACAGGGCTGGTTTAATGTATTTTATTCTTCTTTAGGATATAAAATGCATGGATTTGATGAAAGAATTTGACAGTTTGTAGGACTGTCCTCTGCTTTCATTCATTATCTAAAGGAACAGAAGGATTGACATTCAAAAACTTCCTCTATTAACACACTCTCTGACTTAAACTATGAAGTCAATCTGTCCATCAATCTTTATATGTCAAGATGTAGAAAGGTATCTGTTAAAAATGTATCCAATACATTTAGAATTTTATATTATTAAGAGATGAACTTATGACTATTTAGAATGGAAGCATCTTTGTACTTTGAACTAGAGCTTAAAATCAATAGACTGCCTAAAGTAGACTAACAATTGCTGTATAAAAATTAGCAAAGATTTAGTAATGGTATTTATAGGACTCTAATCACTGCCACACTATCATCTTTATTTCAGTTTGGAAAATGTGAATGAAGTAGTTAATGTATAACCAGAGTTTTAGAATTAAGATTTTGTGGCAAGTGATAAGAATTCAGAACCAGGAGAGATAGCAAAATATTTTTCAACTTGGAGGCAGCAAAGGATATCAGAATCTATCACTCAAGTTTTGGGGTAATTTTTGGTGTGATTTCTGTTAAGCTTAAAACTTCTTACTTGTGGTATATTTTAAGCATTAAGTCCACATAGGCTATATCTTGTTCCTCTATAAAAAGTGTCTTACCAGAGAATGTACTCAAAGCTCTTGGCTGTGCTGTATGCCATAGAAACTACTTACAGCTCTTCCTATATGAGAAGCTGAAAATGTCTTATATAAATTTTAATGCAATTTTCTACTTTTATATGTGAGGATGATCTCTTTAAAATGAAACTACTGAGAAAGAATGATGCTTTGTGCTCCATCAGAGTTGCCAATTAACAAAAACGGTTTGAAGTTGCTGTGCTTACTACAAATTAATGCTTTAATATAATGATATAGTAACTTTAAAATAGAACATTAAAAGCAATGGCTGCATAAAACATTAATCTAGCTATCGCTTTATTTCACACAGATCAAACCTGGTGCCTCTAAATTTTTACATAAGGTTCGATTAATATTAGTACATAATTAAGGCTTTAAAAGAAAACATGAATATGTTGTTAATATTATTTTATCTGACAAGTTACTTCACAATTTTTAAATGTTGAATAAAGTGTTCTCTTTTTTTTGCTTCATTGTTATGTTTTTAGTATTAGGCAGTTGAAAATATCTTCCTCGGAAAGCAGTGAATTATTGTTATTTGAAAAATAACTTTTATTTTAAATTCTGAATCTTTAAGCTTTTATATGGAATAGAACTTCTCCCAAATAACCTTTTTCTTCTCTACAAGCTTCATTGAAGGTTTTCTAACACTTTATTATAGTCATAACTTTTACCATATTTAAATGTCTAAGCTAATCTTAGTATTATGAAATATTTTGACATATGAGAATGTATTAGACTCTATGGTCTGTTAAAAAAAAACACTGTTAAATTCCTTGCAAATTATCTTTATTTATAGCTTCAAAAAAGTTGTCATTTTAAGTCCATTTTTCTGTTTGTTATCGTAAAGCATTATTAAATTATATTTTAAATAATTTAGACTCTGTACCGTTCATGGACCATTACAAATCAGGAGTGATAATTTTGTTTTGTAAAATACTTTTGGAGGGAGCCCCTCACTTTAGAAAAAAATTAGTGGATTCACACCAGACTTCCTCAGCGTCAACTGCTTTTCAATAAACTTGAAAAAAATATTTCATCTACAGAGAGAATTTATTATTTCTAAATTTGTCTCCAATAACATTCTGTCTTTAAATCTATGAGTCATCCATTTTCAGCGAGCGATTATTTAATCTAGTTATTTTAGTTTTGTGGCTTTTTGTTTGACAGACTTTAGGTATTTTCACTAACAAAGCCACCCCCTCCCCAGACAAGACTGTTGAAAATACAAAAATACTCCACACTATTTCTATATCTTTACCGTTTTTTATCTTTTTATAAAGCATGGAATACTTCAGTCAGGATAGTTTTTACACACAAGATGGATAAGTTAGACATACCTGACTTAGCAGAAAAATATTCTGTTTCTACAAGTATACTTAGGATTAAATGCATCTGGAAGACCTACATTTGAGAATTGCTAAAATTGCTTATTTTGCACTTTATAAATACATAGAACTCTGGAAAAGAATATCTATTTTTGGTTGCTCTTAAAGTATATCAAAGTAAGCCAGCACTTCATTTATAAATTCACCATTAACTTCCATTAAGTGACTAATAATAAATTTTAATGCTGTGTTTTGACTGCATACACATAATTTATTAAGGAATCTCATTTTTAAAATATGCTGAAAGGAGTAATTTTGGAAATGGTTTTGATGAATCCGTGCCTTGTAGAAATGTATTATGTTAGTTCAGTTTTCTGCCTCACATAAAAGTTATATAGCCTAAAAGAAGAACTGAGCCAACCTAAATGACTATTATGTTTTCCTTCATTACACTGTGAGGCATTGAAATCTTATTTTGGTGTTTGGCTTGAAAATATTTTCCATTTCCTACGAGAATGTCTCCTATTATTCAAAGTCATTACCCGCAACCTCGTTCTATCTTTAGAAAAGATTACCTAACGTTTCTCACATTTATCAATAAATGTTAAAATATATAAATTGTAAATGCAGGACAAGGTCTTGAAAACAAGGGAAATAAAAGTAAAACAGCATTGCTGTATTCAACTGACCAGATATATTTTAAAACAGCATTTAAAGCAGCCATGTCTTTTTTTTAAAGTTTTTTTCCTTTTGTTTTGATTTTCTAAATTGGTTTGAATAAGTGACATGTGTAATCTCCCCTTGTTACGCATTTAAAGTGTTGTAGGTGTATATGTGCAAGCTGCAAAACAGATATTAGAATCTATGTAACCTTAGAATAAATATTAACTTTAGTCATAATTGACTTTTATCAGATCACTGTAGTTTGTAGGCTTTGAAACTTGTAAAATCCAGATACTTTATGCCAGCTAATTTCTTAGTAAACTATAACACTGACTTGTTTTTACAGGTGTTCACCAGTCCAAGAGGCAGACAAGTTTTATAATACTACAGAATGCTTAAATTTAATCCCCTGTGATGTTCATCACCCCATTCTGTTTTTCTCAGCTTCTATGGAGTTTGATACTGTCTGTTCTATTTCTCTTTCTATCATCGTTACATACTTTGTTTCATGATCATCCATAAACTTCCCTTTTCAGGGTATTTATAAGAAATGTATTTTGGCAGTTAGATTTTCATTTCTTACTTTAAAACAATTTTTTTGGCTTATTAAGGTTTTCTTGGCCCTTATCATTGATATTTATGGATAACTTTTCTCTAAAGGATTTAAAACCCAAGCCTACTCCTTTATTATATTCATCAAACATATTTATTATATTAACAGACTACACACATCAGTCACCTGTGTGTTCACTATGCCATTTTTGCTTTTCTGCCCTGTGTTATCAAAACTTCCTGATAGGCCTTTCTCTCCTCAACAATATTATTTTGTAGTTATGTAAAGATTCTAAGTCTTTTGCCGAATTCTTTTCCTCCATAGTGTTAGTTTTGTGTAAATGCAAAAAGCTCTAGCTGTGGACTTCACTAGTTTCAAGAAAAATTACTCTTGAGATAAATAATCATCTTGGAATAGTCAGATTACTGATTTGAAGTTGGGAAATTAACATTAAGTTGAATATATTAAGTTAGACTCTAACCAGCATGTGTTGTTATGATTCAATTTAATATTAAAAACTCTCCAACTGTGCTACTGGGAAAATAAAAGACTCTTAGGAATTCAAAGATTATTTGCAGAGGAGTATACCAAAGCCATATTTAAGTAAAATTGTTATTCCTAATGCAGTAACGCATCGTCGACATTAAACCCATCCTATTAATAAAAGCAGAAAAACCATTTTAGTAAACAAAAATATCACATATGACAAGGACTAGTAAGGAGGCATGGAACTTCATAAAATGTGCTAATGCTAACATTTAATAGTAATCTTATCATCACGGAACAAAAATAAATTCCCATCTCATTTATGCCATCAGATCCCAACAGGCAACTTCAAGGGAAAATAACAAATTTTCAACTTTGCTAGTTTATTCTGATTTTCTAAAACTTTTAGAACAATACCATTTCTCTTATAGCAATTCTAACAGAGATGCATACGATTTTTGAAATTATTGTATTCTTTTTCTCATTTTTGAAAGATTTTGAAATCCCTTAAGTAATGTCCTTTGATAGATTGCTCCCAATTCCCCAAAAACAGCAGAGTCAAAACTGTTACACTTTAAAATACCTGATGGCATCGAGCATGATGATTATTTTGTGTTTATCAACTGCTCAATAAAAATATATTCTGACCAACAGTTCATGTTAGACTGCATAAGATGAGTGATCAGTACTTGTTCCTTTGCTTGGGTGGTTGGGGGAAGCGAGGGGAGAGACGAATGGAAAAAGCAAGCATAACTTCGAACACTAAATATGAGTATTAGTTTCAATGGGCAGGTTGATTTGTATTTTCCAGGTGAGAAGTTCCACTATTCTATGAACGTAATTTTAAAGTCTGTAAGTATTGCATGTAAATCGTCACTGAGGGATGGATCATTTGTGCTTTGGATGATACAAAGAAATTATAAATTATTGAATTGCCTTGAAATTTATAAACTAGTATTTTCTGTGACCATTTATTAGGGAAAATGAGAAATGTTCTGAACTATAAGAATCCCTTCCTTCCCCAGCATGTCCTCGATGAGTGGGTATTCTTGGTGTTTGTATTTATGATCACATGTTTAGCTATCTCTCTAACAGTTTAAAAATGAAACCATTTAGTCAATTAACAAATACTTGAGTGCCAATGCTTTATTCCTATGAATAATGAGTGTAGAATATTATATTTCTAATTGATTTTATATAATATATACATGTGAAGATATTAATATTTTACTATGTAAAGAATAAGGGAGTCAGTCTGGGAAATTTGGGAGGAATTTAAAGACAAGTTATTTGGCCTATTTTCTACAACTGATGTAGTCAAAATTGCTTTGAAATAACTAGGAAAAATATATATAAAGAGCGTTAGTCTGATTATGTCCCATGGAACTAATTTAGAGAATGAGAAAAGGTTATAATCAAGAGATATTAGAAAAAATAATTTAAGAATGGAGATCATAGGTAATAAGTAAAACTTAAGCTCTGTAAAATTCCTTTTTGTAAGCCAGTAGTCCTATTATAAAGGCTGAACTTCAAGCTTTATAGTTATATTTTAGATTCAGAGTAAGATAGACTTAGCTCTGTAACTTCCACACTGTTTGCATTGTTTCGTCTCTTATCACAGATATTGCTAAACTACCAACAGCGGTACAATTAACATCCCTTGCAAAGTGCTTAGCATCCTTGGGCCCCATTTTCCCATTCAAAAAATATTATTCTATATACTCTAAGCGACAAGAATCCCTTCCTTGCGCAGCGCGTCCTTGATGAGTGAGTACTATTTGGTGTTTATATTTATGCTCACATGTTTTGCTATCTCTGTAACAGCTTAAAAATGGAAGCATTTAGTCAGCTAGCAAAGCCCTGGATACTGCACTGAATAAAACACAGAAATACATCCTCCCCATTAGAGCTTATATTCTAGTTAAGGGAAGCAGATTATCAACAAAATAATTACTGAGTACATTAGGAGATGATAAACACTACAGGAAAAAACAGAGCAGTATAAGAGGTTTGCAGAATTTGTACTGATGTGTGTGTATTTGTACATGCATGTGTGTGTAAGTGAGAGAGAGAGTGAGAGAGAGGGGGGGAGGGAGGAGAGGGAGAGAGAGAAAGAGGGGGAGAGAGAGGAAAAGGCAGGAATGGAAAGAGAAGGATTTGAAAACTAAATAGGGTCCACAGGGACAGCCTTGTTGAGATGGTAACTTGCGTAAAGACCTGAAGAACGTGAAGGAGCTAGCCCTGAGGTTGTCTAGGAAGGACAATCTGGGCACAGGGAACAGTCAGTACAAAGCCCTGGGATAGGAGCTTGTCTGATGTGTCTGAGGAACATCAAGAATGCTAATGTGGTTAGAGTGAATGAGAGCAGCCACTGCGTGGTCCTAGGGTACCCCCCTGTTGCTTTTACAAGCCAGAATGTCCCTAAACTTTTCTAAATGTCCTCTAAGGACGTGGTAATACAGCCGGCCCTTCATATCTGCTGATTTTGCATCTGTGGATTTAACCAGTTAAGGATTAAGAACAGTATTTTCAGTCCATGGTGGTTGGGAATTTGTGGGTGCAAGGGCCTACTGTTTGCATTGTTCGACGTCATTTTAAGAGACTTGAGCATCTGTGGATTTTGGTATACACAGGGGTCCTGGAACCAATTCTTTGGGGATACTAGGAATGACTACTTCCATTTGAGAACGTTGTGAAGTTTATTCAATTAAGCTATTATGGACTGAATTTCCTTTGGGATTACAGAACTCATGCAAAATTTAATGGAATTATTTTTCATTTATTATTTACTGGTAGTGTTTTCTTAATGCCTTTTTATTTGGCCCCATGAACGCTCTTTGGTTTATAGTTATAAAGCGTGAATCCCAAATACACCTCAGGATTCGATCATTTGGCTGTCTGTTGCTAATTCATAGGTGACCATATAGTTGTATGTTTGAGTTTAGGTAGACACACCTACATACATCTGCTCAAACGGATAAAGGACTGTTTTTACATACAATATTTCAATGTGAAATACAAAGGAATACCCATAGTTTGAGCTAAGGCTGTCAACACATCATGAATCAGAGTAATAGCTAGACCAAAGATTTCCTTAAACTCTATCCTGATCACAATGTAATTGATATTTTTAGAATATGTAGGTAATAAAAATTGCAAAGATGGGGATTTTTATAAAGCTGACAATTTTCTACTCTTGAAGTGGAAACATCAGTTATTCGAGGTCTGAAGGGTGAATTTTTCCATTATTTTTTAAGTCAAGCTGAGTTTTATTTAAATTATTTTCCAGTACAAAACATTTAAAATATTTGCTTTATCATAAATGTTTCCAAATCCAGCATTTAGTGGGGAGGAAAAAATGCATCAAAGACATACTGCTGTTTAAAACAATTTATTTAATCACGTCCTTGATGCGATGAGACAAATGTTACTTACATAAGTGTTCTCTTTATACTTCTGTTTCTCACCCCTAACCTAACCCTAGCTCACTAATTTTAGTTTCACATCAAGAAGTGCGAAGCATTAATCTTCAGAACTAAAAGATGAACATGCATTCCTGCTTTTAAGAGTGGGATTTGTATGTACAAACTGTCTTTACTTTTAAAAATGAAAACTGTTCAATAAAACTTTAAATACAAATTAAAGTACTTGAGCCTGTATTTATAAAAGGGGCTGAGATGTATCTTGGGTGTAGGCAGAGTTGCTGGGTCAATGTGCCTTGAGCCTTGGGAAGCAGCCTCATATGAAAGGGTGAGCATTCCACATGGTGGCCATCTAGACTCCATACACAAGGGAGTGGGAAACATACTTTTTCCGGAATCCAGGAGGTGGTGGCTACGTGGCTTTCCAAATCTTAATTCCTGCTGTCACCCTGCACATCTGTGTGCTTCTTTCTGTTACCTTTTCCAGCAGCTCTCCTACGCTTATAGGCAGACAGGGCATCTGCTGGAACTGCCATTTTGTCCTGGTTGAGTTGAAGACCTGTATTCCTAACCATTTTGTGATTCTCACCTTCCAAAGTAGTTCAATTTAATCCTGATTTTAAGGAAATGTTGCTTGACCTTGAGCTGATCGTTTGCTTGGTTTTTATGTAATCTTGTCAATGGTAGTTATTAAACTAGCCATTATCTTTGGAACAGAGGTCACATGCTCATTTGACTAAAACTGCTAAATGCTTTGTCTTCTCTATTAATTGGACTTCACTTGCATTTTGAGGAGATTGAAAAATTTTTACAACTATATATTTTTTATTTTCCTTTGAGGATTTATCTGCTGAACAGTAAAAGAGACTTTCATTTTCATCACAGCGCAGTTTTTTTTGTGTGTGTTTTTTCTTGCTGTGATCCTTAGTCACAAGCTTATTCTACCTTTATTTGAGCACATACAGTGCATTTTTTATGATTTCACTGTGTGTTTCTCATTATTCCACCACATGGGTGTTGCCCTACTTCCACCAACTATCATTAATGGCTAATTAGCCAGAGATTACTAATAGGATGCACTCATCTGCTGGTTTTTACCTTCTCTGAATATCACTTTGTATAAAGGAAAAAAAAAACAAAAACAGTCACACCAGTTCTCCAAAACTAGGTGAGGTTCGATCTAACCCCTAGGTTTTAGAGGTATGTGGACTGTCATAATGGTGAAGAGTCCAGAGTTAAAGTCTACCCAATTCTGCTACATCTCAACCATTTATTCCTAAGCAAGTTCCCCGGCCTCTCTAAGCCTCAGTTTACTTGTCTGTAAATAGGAGTCATAGACCCACTCATAGAATTGTCGGGGCGTGTCAGTGAAACACCCTAGGCACAGAATTGAACACACTGGCTAACACTGCAGTGTGAGCTTCTGTGTTGTGAATGAAGAATATCACTGAGTTATGAAAATAAGATAGTTTGAAAATTAAACATGAGGATAAAATGAAACAGATTAAGATGAGGTTTAAGAATGATAAATAATCAAGACTATGAAAGGCTACTACTATAATAAGATCTGCACCAACTTCTCATCTACAAAGAAGATAGATGAAGAAATGCCTAAGTAGCATGCGTACCTGAAGCCATATAGGAAAAAAAAAATTAACGGTGGAGATGATTGTGATCGGGAATGGTTATTAAGTTAAGGTTATAGTATTTTTTTACATACATTAAGGTTAATCTGAATCATTTGAGGAATTACTGAACATGCCATTTTCTTTCCAACTGAGCTGGTAGTTTTCTGAAATATAGGCCCATACTCTCCACATTTTAGCATGTGTAAGTTCTATGGCCTTGTAAAGCGTTATGCTTAATATCCCATAGGGTGGAATTATATGTAAAATTTCAGCTTGCTCAAGGTTTCCTTTATGGTTGTGATTTTTGTACCTTTTTCCTCAGGTGACAAGGACAACTGAATGCCAGTTATCTTTTAACTGATCATTCTTTTTCACAGTGTTCTCTAAACATTTTCATTATATACCTTTATTCCTAAGAGTTAAGTATGCACCTTTAATTTAAATATATATTTATCAATCATGAATATTTCATTGAACATTTTTTAAAATTAGAAAAAAAGTTGAAGAGGGTAAGACACAAAAGAACAAGAACTAGAAATGCGAGGAACTGTATAAGCATGTCTGGGGTTTGTGTACCCCCAATATGGATAGTGATATTATTTCTTAATAGCCTTCATAAGCTTACTTGACAGTTATTTGGTAGTGATACTTGCGAATAAAACGGGGGGAAAGACCAATACTGGGGAAAAGAGTTGTAAAAGAGAGATGTGATAGTTGTTTAAAAGAAAAGGCCTTTCTGGACATGGGCTAGTATGCCAGGCTCTAGTCATTTAATATAAAAATCAAGGTTTTCTTTCTGAAAAATGTGGCAATGCACGTGGACTCTTTCTAATGCTCTACTATAGCCACCGGCAATATTAATATGAGGTAGAGTCCTCCCTCCCCCACCGCCCCCTATTCAGGACACTGTGAGATTTTAGACAGATAAATGCTAAAAGAGAAAGAACCCTATGTACCAAAGGCAGTGTTTACCGCATGTAATACATATCATTGTTTGTCTCCTGGAGTGAAAAATACTTGTGTCGTGCTGTTAAAATGCACTCCTGACAGACCAGTGCTTGCTATTATAGGGTCCATTGCTTAAAAAAATGATACACTGACAGAAATACAATTTAAGAAAATTTAACACCAAGGGCAGCCAACCATGTAGGCTACTATTAAGGGCCCCAAACTCAAGGCCAGGGGTTTATTTAAAAAAGAGGCACAGTTTATTTGCTAGTGGTAGGCAAAGTAAAAAGAAAAAAAAAAATCTAACTAGAATTCCTTGCTCTCTAGTCTGTAGAAAATTAATGAAAGCAACAGTTCAATAAGATTTTATTGCTGAAATGTTTAAGCGAAACATTTTAAGAACGCTTCGGAATTTTTAAACAGTTACTTACCATTTAGAAAGCTGTAACACTGCAGTGCGTCACAAATTGTTAGCGTCCGCTTCTAGGCACACCCAGTGATTTTTCTTAAAAGGTGTAGTCAGAGCTGGTTAATCTGAACCACTTTGTTCATTTCGTTTTTGCGTGTGTAACTTATAAATATATTTGAGATTGACAGGTCAGCAGCACCCACAATTACTACAATTTAAAATGTAAGCTATTGTCCAAGTACTTTTATGGGCATAGTTTGGTAGTTAAATGCATTGGATTTGTAACAAGGCCTTTTGAGAAGGAAAATAACCAAATGGGAGATGAGATGAGATATATTGGATTTCAGAAGAGTACAGCGTGTTCTAATGAATAAACTGCTACTGAATGATGATAAAGCATGTGTTTTTAAGCTATCACATGGCTCTATTATTAGGAGAGAAAATTCCATGAATTTAGATGAGATGTATTATCTAATTTTACCATTTTACAAACAAATCTGCCATCCAATAATATTTGATACCAACTGTGTATGGATTACATGTTCCTTTGGGAGAAAGGTTATAAAAGTAATACAATAAATAATCTGGGCTTCAAGGAGCTTAACTCGGGTATCAGAGAAATAGGAAAAAAAAATGTCTACTGCTATGGAGAATCAAAAGATTGCATCTTACGGTTTCTACCCAGATGGTATAGTCTTATTTCCATACCCCAGGATGAGCCTTGGGAGGCATTTGGTCCAGCCAAGAAAGGATGTCCAAAGATGAAATACTGGGTCTTCGTAGATGTCTTCTAGGATTCAGTTGACCTGAATCTGACAATATTATGCAACAGATTTTTTTTTCTATGAACATGGAAGATAATGCATATTGTGAAATCGGTCCAGACACATTGTCCAGGGCCTCTGTGGCTCAGCTGTGTGTTGGAGCAAACCCAGAAATGTTTGCTGAGGAAGATGTGGTCCTCAGCTCTCCTTGCCACAGCCATGTGGTGGCTCTCTATTCGTGCTCAGGTTTTAGTCACATTGCTAAATTCATATGTGGGCTTTATCATACCATGGTATCTCTTCAGTCTGTGTTCTTACCAGAGAGTACAACTTAAAATGCTGCTTTTCAATGCTTATTTTTAAAAAAGTTATCTAAAGGAAAGAGCATTTATGGTGGGTTATGAAAACCTGGATGTTAAGTTATTTCTTCTGAGAGTTTTAAATTTATCCAGGGTCACTCCAGAGAGCTATGCACTTGACCTTGAGGCCTATTGTTTTGGCTCCTCAAAAATTTTCAAAGAATTATACATCAGGGTTTTACTATTAGCTTGTGTTGAAGAATTACAAAAAAAAAAAAAAAAAATTCAGTGTCTTGGGGATGCTGTTGTGAACTTTGTTTAAACAGACTCACTATTGAAATTTCCTCCAGATGTTAGCATAAGAAAAGTTTCTGAGACTCTAAACAATTAAATGGTGTTTTTCTCAGGACTTTGAATCATATATTTGTTTACATTTTTTCTTCTTTGTCTCCTAAGGAGCTCAAATCAAATTTTACTTTCTTTTCTAACAACAGCATGGTATATTAATATACAGTATTATCCAGGCTTTTACCCATATTTTTATTTATTACTAGAGGCCCAGTGCACAGATTCGTGCACCGGTGGGGTCCCTCAGCCTGACCTGCGGGGATCGGCCAAAACCAGCTCTCCAACATCCCCCAAGGAGTCCTGGATTGCGAGAGGGCAGTTCTCGGGTGATGCTCCCCGGAATCGGGCTCCCTCCTCTCTGGTTCCGGGTGTGTCACCCAAGAATCACAGCTGCCAAGTCACCTCAGCTCGGCAGCTCCTGCATTGAGCGTCTGCCCTCTGGTGGTCAGTGCATGTCATAGCTTCCGGCCAGACGGTCACTTAGGCTTTTATATATATAGATGCTATCTGAAGCCATTTATTTCATCTGAGGATGACTTTTGAAACTTTTGAAATGAGACAGTTTAAATAGTTGGAATGAGTGAACAATAATGGAGAATAAATAGACATGGGAGCACATGAGACATGTTCAGATAGCTGATTGAAAGGAATTTGGGAAGGGGAGGATATGATGAAATTAATTCTCTAGTCTAGATGTTATATATATAAAATATAGGGTGTCCCCAAATATACACACACTTTGAATAATTATAAAGGTATTTTTTCCACTGGGTCCTCTGGAACCCCTCATGTCATTGTCAATAATCTTTCCTGTGTCCACAATCTTTTGCAAAGATGCTTTTTTCCATCAAAACATTTTCTTAACTGAGTTTCATTCGTTGCTTTCAAGTCTGTCTCTTCTTTAAGGAGGAGGTTTCCTTTAAGCTGTCAACAGTGGCATTGCATTACTTTACTCTTGTAAATTCCACATCCAAGGAAGCCAAGAGGAGAAGCTGGCATTCTCTGGGATTCACACGGCCACCTTCACTCATTAATAAAAATGTATCCTCCAGTGAAACTCATACAGTCTAGTTACACTACCTTATACCCTTTCTCATTCCTGTCTTTTCTCTTTGCTACAGTTCTTGGAGATTTTAAAAGGCTTATAGCTGACCCATCTAAAACCTAGCCCTACCTTGTTGAACCTCCTTAACTGTCCTGAATGTCAGTCCTCTATCCCCAAAATCACATACAGATCCTGGTCCTTAAAGAAAAATATTCCATCTCAGGAATCGTAAACTTTGTCATACCGATCTGTCTAGCTTGCATGACAACTGCTCTTTAATTTCAGACACTCAGCCTTCCATTATGTCTTTTTCTCCTAATTTGGTCAAATATATCAGGATGCTGTCCTTCCCTGACCAGCATGAAGCCACCTGTTGATCATTAGAGCCCCCCTTCCATCCCCTCACCCACATCTATCCTCCTGTCTCAGTGCTCACCAAGGCTGCAATCTGGCCAGTTGGCATTGGTATACCACTCCCTCTGTTCTGCTCCTTGAATATTGCTGGAAACAAGCAAATAAAATAACGATTGATGCTCCTACAAATAATTTGTTTCTCCCTCACTGGGCCTCAAGGGCTGAGCCAGTTATTTGTACTTGGTTACCATTCTTACCCATGACCTTCAACAGCTCTACCAAACATTTATAGCTCTCCTTGCGGCCTGTTCTTTGGGTAGTTGTTCTGACTCCTTTTCTCAGCAGATGCCCTTGCTGCCTCCATCAAAACTGAAGGCATCATGTTTGATTAAACCAGCCTCTTAACACTATTGACATTGCATCTACTTTTCCATTTATCTTTAACTTCTTTCATCTCATCTTTGTTCCTTTTAAGGCTGATTCTATATACTTAGCTCCATTCCCTTCAATACTCTGTGGATTTTCATGAGGTATCTTCTTTTCCTTTGGTATTTTATTATCTCCTTTTTTATAAACTCTTGACCCTCAACATATGAATATGTGCAAGACTTCCTATCCTAAAAATAATCTTTATCCCTCAAATATATGTTGGTATTATTTAAGTCCTTTGTTGCTCAATTTTTTTTTTAAGAATAATCTATCCTTATATCCTCATCCATACTTCCTCAGCCTCATTTGCTTCTTGTCCACTTATGATCTGGCTTCGATCACTAACCAGTCTACTGAAATTTCTCTCCCTGGTATCTAATTGTTAAAACCAATGGACCTTTTACCAGGGATTATATAGTTTATTTTCTCTTTTAAATGTTGGTTACTCTTTTCTAATCCCTTCCTACTATCTTGGATGCTATGATTAGATTTAGATTCTTTTCTGGGTGTCTCCTCCCCATCAGATACTTAAAAGAACACTGATCTTATTGAGGTGTACTTCTTTTCTCTAGGGGGAATATTATTTGTCGTCATGGTCTTAGTTGCTGCTCATATTGTGATGGCCCTCAAATCTCTACCTGCAGTGCTTTACTCTCCTCCAAGCTTAAGCCATGTATATCTAGCAACTTCCTTAGCATCTGTAGGTGAATGGCACATAGGAAACTCAAACTCAAAATGTCTTTAAACACATATAAAATTAACATAACTCTAATATAGTCCCTTAATCTGATAAAGATAATATAAAATATATAGAAACTAATTTTATTTATGAATACAGATATAAAAACTTAAAAGGTTTTGATAACATTTAAAAATGTATGGGCAGTTAATAAAATTCAGCAGCCATTGCAAAACTTCCAGATAAGGAGAAATAAGAGGAAGCTAGTTAAATATGATTAAGAAAATTTACTGAAACTGAGCAGCAAATATATAAAACAGTTAAATATCGACAGAGCCATTTCCATTAAAAGCAGGACTATTGTCACTTGTATTCAATGTTGTCTTAAAGGTTCTTCTAGCTAATGTAACAGGATAAGAAAATTAAGAATCAGTATAAATATTAAAAATAAAATTAGTTTCTTTGCAGATAATTAGAAAAACTCAAGAATTAATAAGAACAGTTGGCAGAGTAGCTAGATAAATAGAATTGTAGTTTTACTCTATGCCAAAAAAAAATGACTCAGTAGAATTGAGAGGAAAAGAGTCCAGCATGCCTATGAAGAAACCTTTTTAAAGGAGAACTGCTGAAAAGATTGTCCTCTATTTTTTTTGTTCACACATACTAGGTAAATATAGAACAATTTCAATTGGACTGAGGACAGAGCTGGTTAATTATGAAGGATGGTTCTAACATTGAAATGAAGTCACTCACATGAGGACAAATACTTCTTGAGGATTTACTCTATTCTAGATACTGGTCCAGAGATAGGGACTGGCACAGTGAAAAATACAGATAAAAACCTTTGCCCTTGTGTATCTTATGTTTGAGTACTACGTTTAAGGTGTTTTCCCTGAGCCTGGAACTGTACTAAGTGCTTTACAGATGTAAACTAATTTACCCTTTGGGGAAAATGTACTCATTTTAGCGACAACTACCCTGAGGCACAGGATGATTAATTTGTTTAGCCAATAAGTTGCCAAGATGCAAGTGGTTGAGGATGGTTTCAAATCCAGAGCGTGTGCCTCCAAAACCTATTCTGACTGCCTGCACTTTTGTGTGTGGTGACCATAGTCATAGTGTGCCATCATGCTGCCAAGAAGAAGCAAGGGAACTATTCGCTTACCACACACCTGTGTTACCGTTCCAAGCTACTGGCATACCATTGCTGAAATGCCCGTCAATTAAATGTACACCAGGGAGGGTATGAGGTACCTACCAGGAAACTTGTTTCTCCTCAGTGGCATCAGATACCTTACATTTTAATTCTGTTCTGAAGCTCACCAAACAGCTCCCGTGAATCATGCTCATTATTTTTCTGCTAATATATTTTTTCTAATGAATAGAGAGATTTAGACCATTCTTTGTTCTTTGGTGTTTCTTAAGCCTATTGGAAAACAGCCAAAACATTTCATAAGGCTTCCTCTAAATACATTAATAATGTGTATGTAAAGATATATATATATATCCTAGAAAGGACATTTTGTTCTTTTAAAAAAAATCCCTATGGAAGTTTATGACCTTTGTAATCAATGCCTTTTTTAAAAACTGGGCTCTAGAGAGTGTTTGGGTTGGAAAAGGTCACCTATTTGCAGTGATATATTCTGTCAAGAGTGTGTATAAATGTAATATACTAGACCTTAACAATGCAATATATTTTGTTGGAATAAAGGACTTCTTTTTTTTTTTGCTTTTTATTTCAAATGAGACTTTATTAAGTCTAGAGCTATGAATGATTTCTTTTTGAATATATTATTTTAGTGAATTACTGTAGTGCTTTGGAATTTTGAGTCAGATCTGAGCCTGGGCCAGGTTGAGATGGTTTTTCACCAAAGAGAACACAACTTTATTCCCAACCCCCAGTCCTTTTTGTCCAGACTCCTCTCCTCTTCCCCCAGCCCATTTAACATTGAAGAGGTGGGAGGTTATTTTGAATTTATATTGTTCAACTGAACTAAGTAAAAATAGTATATCTCAAACTTGAGTAGTTTATATGTCCTTTAGAAGGGGGGAAAAAAAAAAGGAGATTCTTCTTGTAATCTCCCAATTCTTCCATTGAATTTGAGAAAATTTACAGTACTGTCACTTTAGGTTATTACTTAATATTTTCTAAGTTTAATGAAATGATAAGAGGTCAAAGGAAAATACACTCTGTGTTGCCTGGGAGAGGATGGGATTGGCATGAGAGATGAGGCGATAACACATTTGACATGGAAGAAGCTGCCTACCCAAGCTCTGATGTCTATTTTAAATTGAGCTAGGAGGCAAATGGGCTGGTCAAATTAAGCATAGAGTTGCCAGTTGAAGTAAGGATCCACAGTTTAATTTAAATTTCATATAAGTAATAGATCCTTTTTTTTCAAGTAGAAATATGCCCCATGCAACATTTTGGAATCTTAAATATGGGAACCCTAATTACAAGCGAGAACTGTAGTCCTGTAGAATTGGTCCAGAGAGCCATCCTGGGCAGAATGTGTATTATTATGTGGGTAAGAGAGAGTCATTGTAAGTCATTGAACAAATGAATGACACGAGGAAATTAGAGCTTTGAAGAAAAGTCCTCTTCCAGTGTGTGCAGACCGGTCTGTTATGAGGAAACAATCTAATTTTGTTGTTGTTGTTATGCCTACTTGTCTATCTCTCCACTACTAGACTGCAAACCTGTTGAGGGTAGGGAAGTGTCATATTTGTTTTACAGCATCTAGCAGAAAACCTGACAGGGAGTAGGAGCTCAATAAATACTGACTTGAAGGCAGGAGGAGGGAATGGGGTAGAATGAAATATTTTGCAAGCTGAAATGGTTGTAATCAAGCGACAGCCCATGTAATAGAAACAACAGAATAATTGTCAGGGGATTTGGAAAATGCGATTTTTAATAACTGAGCATCATGGACGAATTGCAGTAAGAGATGGTCCTAGAAGCTGGAAAGAAGTTCCAGGACTATTTTGAGAATAAGAAGGGGGTGTGATTCGGCACAATATTCAGCCTGAATGTTGGCACACTTTTGGAGCTGCTTGCCTAAGTTAGATATATAATATTTTGACTGGTGCTTTTTCTTACTAATATTACCAGATATAATGGGTAGAGATGATACCAGTTAGCAAGTTTTCTGCAGCTACTAATTACAGTTTGGATGGATTTCCACCTAATACCATCTGGAATATCATCAAAGATAGATCTAATTTGTTCTGAGTTCCCACAGGTAGTTGATGTTGTCTCACATGGTCCTGGTGTAGCTTTACTCGGTAGCCTTGCCATTAGTGGGTTATTTCTATAAGATATAGTTCAGGAAAGGACATGAGGAGGGTGGTCTGATCATCTCTATTTTTGACTTTCACCTGCAGATGTTATATCCATTATATATAGATTTCAAAACGAGTTAATATTAATCTAGTCGGTATAAGTAAAATGCCTATATAAAATCTAATTAGTTGGCAAGGAAAGAGTACTAATTTTCAGTAATGACTCTGCTCTGTAATTCAGTAATTTCAAAGCACATGATACATGCGCTAGGCAGTGAGTAAAGGAGAGGGCATGCTATCAGGGAGCCTGCTATTGAGCAAGAGATAAACAGAGGGACATAAGATGGTACAGATGCTGTAAAGTTCGCATAGTATATGAAAACAGTTGCTTAAATATCCAAAGGAGGGTGTTATTCATTTTGTACCAGGGAAATCAGAGGGACTTCTTAGATCCAGTGACACTGAATGTAGAAAAGGAGTACTAGTTGTCCAGGAAGAATAAATTTAGTAGGAATGATAAGCAAGCAGGCATGAAAGTACATGGTGAGTTCAGGGAGGAGAGAAGACAGAGAGGAAATCAGGTCATACAGGTTGGCCCTTTCATGGCCTTCATGCAGTGAGGAGCTATAGAGGGTTACAGGCAGAAGCAACAAATGGGTCTGTGTTATGGAAGGGTAACTGGCTGCTGAGTGGAAAGTGAAGAACAGGGCAGACCAAGCTGGTGGAAAAGATGTTACAGCTAGGAGGTCATAGTCTGAGCCCAAGGAAGAAATGATGCATGCTAAAGGGAGGTCACCCAAAAGAAAGAAAAAAATGATATGACATTTGAGAGAGAACTAGCAAGTTTGGCTTTGGGGGTTTCAGGAGAGGAGAACCAGTCACAGATGAATCTGAAACCTTTGGTTTGAGGGACTTGTAGATTGTGGAGACATCCATTTTAACATTGACCATGAGGGGTGAGGGTGGGGTATGTAGTCTGCAGAAAAGAATGATGTTATGTGGAAGAAGAACTAGACTTGTCCCATAAAGGCCCAGTGAGTGGAAGTTCTAGGGAAACATGTTAGCCTTAATCATAAACCCTTCCTAGAGGTAAGTGAAGAAAGAGCGATCCTTAAGACATGGGAGGAATGAATTGCCTCTGTTGTGTTGAGGTAAAGGGGGAATCCGTGGGGTTCAGCTCTCTGATTAACTATCTGGGCATGTTACATCAGTCTGAATGCCTCATTTTCCTCATCCATAAAATGGGGGGATCACCTGCCACCTGCCTTATTTGCTTGTCATGAGGATTAATGAGGTAACCTGTGAAAAATGCTTAAAACAGTGTCAAGTCCAGAGGCAGGGCTAAATAAACATTAGCCCTCATTCGCTGAGCCCTTCCATAATTGACCAGATTTCATATTGATATTGATTTGAAATGTTTCTTTAAAATGCGAGCACAGGAAAATCTTTTAACCGATGTAACTTGCTGAGGTATAATTATCAGCGAGGACTTAGACTTTTAGTTGTTTTTTTTTCCATTAAAAATGCTTTGTAGACAGAATCACCTTTAGTATGTGGAAATTGATCTTATGCTTATGTTTTCTAATATAAGTAAAGCTTCCGTTTTTTGTTTTTTGTTTTTGTCTTGTGAGTTTGTTTCTCAGTGTTAAGCTCCAAAAGAAAATGCTGGGCTTTTTATGAAAACGGGACAGACATTATAATGTTGGGTTTAGATTATAACTTGGAAGCCAGTGTTGGGTTAGAGTAGTATGGATTGCCCTGTCATCTTTTGTTAGGTTAGAAAATACCTCTTTCCCTTGTATGTTTTTTTTGTTTGTTTCTTTCTTTCTCTTCATTACCCGTTTATCATACTATCTTATCTATCACACTTGGGTTGAGAGCAAGAAAGGAGTTCCATTATGGGGTGAGGGAGTACCAGTCTGGGTATCAGGAAGAATAGATGGCTAGGTTTCCATCAGTGCTACTAATTGGCTATTAGATGTGAGGTGAGTTTCTGCTACCTCTGTGCCTCAGTTTCCCCACCAATACAATGGCTGCCACCTGTCACCTCCGAATTAGTATGACAAAGTTAATTTTTCTATTATAAATTTCTGTAAGAATTTTTTTCCCTAATGGCCGGTAAATACATAAATAAATCTTTGCAGTTGGAAATAAGCTATTTATTTCTCTATGTGCCCTGAAGTTAATAGAGGACAGAAAGGAATTAATTCCATGATTTCATTAAGAAAACTGAGATTTAGCATTAAAAAGTGGTAGGAATAAGAAGGGAACTTCCTAATTCCCTCCCTTCTTGTCCCCCCCAAAAAAAACCACAGAGTTGGTGAAGTGCTTTGAACCCATCAGAAATAGATTGTAGGAAAGAGCACCCAGTAAGACCAGCCTGCCAGTCCGGGCTGTCGGAAATATCTCTGATGCCATCTGTCACAGGAGAGTTTAGGTTGGAGAGCAGCAAATCCGTGACTGGGGCCTCCGAGTTCAAAAGCAGGTCTCTCCTCTCTTCCACACAGCGGGGGGTGTCTACATCACTATCTGTTTTCAGGCGTTTTCATTGATCCTGAATCTGCAACTTCCAAAAAAAAAAAAGAAGAAGAAGAAGAAAAAGCAAGGAACAAAGCTTTAAAGAGCCACTGTTTGCAAACCTTTGCAAGGGTTCTGTAATTTAAATCACTGTCCTGGAGATAGGTCATACACAAGGGCTAACCCCACTGTCTTCCTCTAGCTCATCCTGGGGTTCGGTGCTTTGGCAGAGTGGGCTTGGGGGGTGGCTGGTTTTCCAAAGGGGACAGGCGAGCTGCAGGTCCACCACGCGGCCAGGTTTGTGACGGGGGTGGGGGAAGCCGAGCAGCAGCAATTAGGCAGTGGAGTAAGGCTTCTCAGGGGCAAGGGCTCGGTTCGGAATACATTCCTTTCCTAATGTGACTTGATGGAGATGGAGTGAGGGCCTATCAGGTGTGAAAAGCCCTGCTGCTCCTGGCGTGGAGGGGCCTCCAGACGGTGATTTGGCGACGTCAATCTAGTCATGCTTGATTTGGACACTTAACATGGGAAAGCAGGATTTCTCTACCCCCGATCAACTTCTCAATTAGCAGGCTGCCTTGTGTAACGGCCTTGTTTTGCAATCCCTCAGGGCTGCTTCAGGGGTCATTAGGGTGAGGAAACTTGAACAGCGAGCTTGGCTGGAGCAGGGAGGGAAGGAGCCGGAGAGCGCTCCTCCATACGCATCACCCTGTTTCAAGTTGTTTGCTTTCATGGGATTGATTCTTGGCACATTAAGGAGCTTAAGGCTCCAGTATCTTTTTTAAACTGCCCCCCTTATCGCCTTTGCAGCTGACAGGGTTTTTTTTTGACAGGCTGAGAGTAAAAAGAGATAACTAGTAGGTTAGTACTGTATTTATCCATGTGGACACACAAGCACCTAGAGAGACGCGCCCGCTGATGTTCAAATATCTTTTAAGTTGTCTTTCAGGGCCTCTGGTTAACAGGAAATACCAGATTCCAAGTGATCCCAATATCTCATTTATCTACATTCAAAATGCCTGAGCTCCAAATCTTTATTTCTGCTATGTCTGACTTTGTTTACTAATCGTTAATTGTTTGTGCCTTATTCAATATTTTCCTTCTAAACCCCAATTAATATTTATGTGAGTAATATGTGTTCATGTGAGGTTTATGTGATGGGCATATGTGAACAAAAATTGAAATAGCTTTAATTAATATGGGTTTATGCGTATCTATGATTCGACTAAATGGCTTATTCCCAATTTTAATAAAGAAATTAACATGTCCAGGGATTTAAGCATAAGTTCTTTATAAAATGTATCTGGGTAGGAAAATAAACGCAGAAAAGTATTTTGAGAATTGTACTAATTACTTAGAAAATATCTCTACCTGCAATAATTATAGGCTTATATTTGTAATTTCCTGTTTTTGATAACTTATTTTCATATCCACTTGGCATTATCTCACTGTTAGAAAATTAGATGAATGAAATAGTATCAAATATTTTAGAGGATTCTGCCTTAATGTAATATTTTTAGAGTAAATTATTTCAGCATATATCCCGACAGGTTTTCCCAAAGTTGGTTGCCTATATTTCTTTTGAAAAATATTTATTTTATTGACACTGAGCAGAGCTTCATATGGTTAATAACATATGTATTGTTCTAAGATAACTGAATTCAATGTATTTATAAATTGGAAGTTAGCTACATATTGATATTACACATCTCAGTACATCCTCTACTTATTAAAAGGTTTTGACATCCAGTTTTCAAAGTGTTAAAGAATAGTTAAAATTCTGGACACTGTGGCATAGCAATTTCTAAGAAGTACTTCAAATAAGTCCTTAAGGTGACACAACAAAGGAAATATTTCAGTAGCTCTCCTTTATAAAGAAAATCCATACACATTCTGAAAACTAAGTCTTTACTTAAACTCAGTGCTATGGAAATAGCATTTTACTAAAGAAAGTGCATTAAACACTATTCCGAAACATCATCTATGTTTATGAATGATATTCTATGTGTATATACAAAAATATAATCTATAGGTTTGATTGTAACTTTTTGTATATTTTTACAACACAAAAATGTGACCTTAATGTTTCTCCTCCATAATACTTTGTTGAGTGTTAGACTAATTTATTATAGAAAGCATTAAACTTGGACAAATTAATACTAATGAATTATTCCGCTTCCTTCCACAAAACTCTTTTGCCCTTTTGAGTCTTCTTTTGTTTTTTTCTTTATTCCAAAAAGGAACTCATCTAATCCTATAAATAATTACTTTCCTGGCTTTATTTTGGTAATTATTTTACATCCTACTTTAAGCCAATTCAAAAATCCTTTAAAGGATTTTCAAATTAAAAATTCAATGAGTATATATATTGAATATATATAAATGCTAACCCATGTTGAAAAGGTCTATACTTCCCTTTTAACTCGGTTTTGAGAGAATGTTATAAATTCAGTCTGACAACTAAAAGTCAGATGATCTGAATTAGCTTTTACCTGAGTCATCCAGTTACACTTCGACTAGAATGAAGAATCGCAGAATTTTAAAATTATGCAAAAGCCCTTAAAGGGTATTTAGTTCAGTCTACTTATTTGGGTCAAAAAAGGATTAAAGAACAGAAACTTTGAAATCTCTGAATTCTAATTGATCTTTGGCTATTACTAGAGTTGCCATATAGTTTTCTATCTATCTATCTAACCCAGGAGGACACTTGATAAAGAAAGCACTTCTAATAATCAGACGGGGCCACAGGAATATGTACAGGATTGTCCTGGGAAAACTGATATATGAGTACCCTCATTGCAGATAGTTCACCCACATATGATATTTTAAAATGGTAGTTTTGTGAATACTTTCTTATAAGGATTTAATAATAATTGTCCATTAAAATCCCAAAGGAGCAAAAGATGTCAGATGTATAATTTGCTTTGTAGAAAGTACTTTTAAGAAAGAGAACAAATAAGATGTATTCCAGGAATCTTTGATGATTATGTTAATGGAATTTGGAACTAGGGAACACTTGGGCACCTCCATAACATAATATCCTTAGTTAAAAACAAGGATAACATTTTATACCTCTTTTATACCTCTTTTTTCTTTGGTAAATTTAATTTACAAAATAAACGATATGATATCCCCAATCCTAAAAATAACTTATTGTAATTAGGCTGCTTCTTCAGAGAAGTAAGGCAAAAGATTTAAATAAAATTTAAACCTAAATTGTAGATAATAGGTCCTTATATAATTTGTCACAAAATTTAAACCTAAATTGTAGATAATAGGTCCTTATATAGTTTGTCACTATTCTCCTACAAAGTTCTTTTGCTTTGAAGTAAAACATACTAATTAATCCCAGAAGAAGTGTTTGTTTGAACTTTTACTGGCTAGTATCTGGGGAAAGGAAATGCCTTACCTATTCTAGGTAAATTATTTGTTTACTTTGTATAAATAATCACATAATTACTGTCACTAACTCGTAATTTCTGAATATGAAAGATACATTTTGTATCAGAGAAAGTTCTGCATTGCAGTTCCGATCACACCCTCATCGGTGAGTCCGTGTTGCCGGTGGAGCTCTAGTGAGTCTTGGTTCGTGCCTGATGAATGAATGAGTGGCACTTGGAAATGGTGAAACTGACATGTGGAAACAGGTGGGCTTCATGGAAAAAGATCAAAGAAAAGATATTTCCCATGATTAATTCACAAATAACTGTTTGCAACATGACCTTTATCACCTTCCTGTAGAAATTATTTTTTTTCTTTTCTGTTTTTCTTCTTGAAGCATCTCAGTACTTCAAGTTCATTAGTTATGAGATGGGTAAAAAATAATATTGTCAAATAAGATACATACCTCTCCACTTTCTTGTTCAACTTTACATCTAGTGTATGCAAAGAAATGTGTGAAGAAGAAGTATAATAGAGAAGGTAATTATGGGCCTCTAAGAATCTGTAAAGATATCAAAAGACTTCAATGTGATTTTTAGGAAAATATTACGTACTTAAAAAGTTTCCACCTTGAAAGACCTGTACAATTTTAAGTAGATAAAGTTTTTTGAAATTCATGATAGAATAGATTCTCACTTTAAAAGAATTTTAAAAGCTTTTATTATAAAATTAGATGTATCATATTCCCATTAGCATTTATTGTACTTAGTTAAAACCAGTGCCTAATTTATTTTGATCTACCAACAACTTCCTCGCTGATATCAAGGGCGAGTTATATAGTAACTAAATTGCCACAATATCTATAAAAATAGTCAGATTTTGCCCTAGCTGGTTTGGCTCAGTGGATAGAGAGTCCCGGGTTCAATTCCCATCAAGGACACATGCCTGGGTTGCAGGCTCAATCCCCAGTAGGGGGCATGCAGGAAGCAGTCAATCAATGATTCTCTCTGATCATTGATGTTTCTATCTCTCTCTTCCTCTCCCTTCCTCTCTGAAATCAATAAAAATATATTTTAAAAATAGTCAGATTTTTATGCTCACATAAAATCTGTGACTGATTTGTCCTCCCCTTCATTAATATCTTAAAATCAGCAGAGATGCCATAGTGACTAGATGAAATATCCACTTATTTTAAAAAAAATCTTTTTCTATTTCAGTTCCTTTGTTTTACTCTTTCTTTCTTTCTTTCTACCTCTTATTCCTCTTGACCCGTGGTCGGCAAACTCATTAGTCAACAGAGCGGCAAACCACGGCTGTGGCTCACGAGCCGCAGTTTGCCCACCACTGCTCTGGACCAGTGGTCGGCAAACCGCGGCTCGCGAGCCACATGCGGCTCTTTGGCCCCTTGAGTGTGGCTCTTCCACAAAATACCATGGGCGGGCGCGCACGTACAGTGTGATTGAAGGAGTACCCTAATTAAGTTAATAACAATGTACCTACCTATATAGTTTAAGTTTAAAAAATTTGGCTCTCAAAAGAAATTTCAATCGTTGTACTGTTGATATTTGGTTCTGTTGACTAATGAGTTTGCCGACCACTGCTCTAGACCTTTCCATAACTGTATGTAAAAATTTGAAAAATCTGTTTTTTTTAAATATTGTAACAAGCTCAACACGTTTCTTTTATTCGAGCTACAAAAGATTCTTTTCCGTTCCAAGATTTTATGAAATGTTGGTACAATTGCCATATTTGTTCAGAAGTATTATCCTCATCAAATGTTGAAGGAAAAACATTCAATTTTACTTTTTCCCAAATTGCTTCTCCCACTAGGTTGCAGTGCTGATCATAAATAGAAGTAACACCTGTTCATAAGGCTTTGGAAAAATGGGCCTGAGGAAGAACTGATAGTTATTTGTTGAAAGTGAAAGTACAATATTTAAACACTGTTTGCAACTTTTATCTGAGGCGGGCATGGAGAGAGAGATGATGCTTCTAAGGAAACCTCCCTCTGTCAGGTCATTAACCCAGAGACTTCTGTCCAGGGCAGCCCCTCCTTGCCCCATGTGTACAGGCTATCCTGAGAACTGTGCTAGTGAGAAAGGAACCGGATCTGGAAAAGAGGGTTAGTTCCTCATGCTCGCTCCAATACTAAGTAATGGTCTAAGCTTCTGTATGTAGACAATGGTGTATTTCCTGCTCTTCACGAAAGAGCTAGGACAGGGGTCAAGCAGCCTAAAGGTCAGCCTATTTTTCTTTATCTATTATTCTGTTACGGCCTTCATAGATCAGAACATGGTAAGTTTAGAAAGGGGCTAACACTGAGTAAGCCTAACACTGGAAAATAGGTTGGACATTGTCATCCATTTCAGATCATGGATGTACTGTACTGATTCACATCATTAGCATACAGACTTTTAAGTTAGAATAAAATATCTCTGGCCTTTGTTGTTTTTTCAATCTGTGGGCATAGAACACTGGAAAATAGATTTCTAGTATGGATGTCAATTAGAAAATTCTATATCTCCACTTGTTTAACTGTGATAAGCCTTGTATATCTAGGGCTACAAGGAAACTTGAGGCTTTAGGCCAGCACTGCTCAATAGAAATAGAATGTGCTTCACATATTAATTTTAATTTTTCTAGCAGCCCCTACATTAAGAGGAAAGTTTTTTAAAGGTGAGATTTTGAAAACCTATTTTCTTTAACCAAATAGATTCAAAAGATTATCATTTCAATATATAATTAATATTTTTAAACTGTTCATGAAATATTTTACTCTTCAGTGCTAAGCTTTGAAACTGGATGTATATATCACACTTAGAACATATGTTGATACCAACTGGCCACATGTCAAGTGATCTGTAGCCACATGTGGTTAGTGGTTACCATATTGGTCAGCACAGCCACAGACAGCGAGTGAAAGGGTAGTAAGCTTGGCTTCTGAGGTGATTGGAGGTGGGGAAGGAACCAGCTCTGTGGTGAAACGTAAGGTCTGAAATTCACCATATGGAGGGCATTGCTGTTTTGCTTCCCTGGACCATCTCAGGTCTAAAACAACCTATTTTGAATCATAGTCCCCAAGTTGGAGTAGACTGTGATTGTTTAGGGCAGGAACTCCTAACCAAGCATTCATGGAACGTGACCTAGTTCGTCTGGAATGATGTTCCTGTAAGTCAAGTATAGTTTTAATGGGGCATGAGGTCTTTTTTAGAGTGTTTCCCTCGTCTTTTCTTTGCCTGAAATGCAAGACCCAGAGAGATAGGTGACAAACACCTTTCTTCACCTTTAGCATTCCTTTTTAATTTTTCTATTGTTCCCAATGTACTGGTAATACTAAGTATAGATCTCAAGAATTCCAGAAAACAAAATTAAGTTGTCTCCCTTCCTGTTCACTGTTGACTTTTTGCCTATAATTTTATTATCCCAACCATGTTGTTGTTTAAATGGGTTGGATCATGACCTGATACTCACGAAGTTCTACTGGTGGTTGGCAGATAAATACTTAAGAATTAGCCCTCTAGTTTGGGTTTGACCACCCAGCCTCATGCAGCCAAGGACTATTCAGTCCAATTCAAGAAGAGTAGAGTTTTGTCTGAACATAGAAGAGGGACACATTCCGAGGACACTTAAAATACTGCAACAAACATGAAGCCTCAGTCATCCGGGCCAGAGTCACCCATCCAGCTGTCTAGACTTCTAATATATATCTTATACTATCTATACTAATAAAAGGGTAATATGCTAATTAGACCAGGAGACATTCCGGGAGACCTTCCAGATGTCCTTCCAGACAAAGCCATGGTGGCGAGGCCGAGGCAGAGGCGGTTAGAGGCGATCAGGCCAGGAGGGGAGGGTAGTTGGGGGCAATCAGGCTGGCAGGGGGGGGGCAGTTGGGGGTGAGTAGGCCAGCAGGGGGGGCAGTTGGGGGAGAGAAGGCCGGGGGGGGGGGGGGGTTTGGGGCAAGCAGGCCAACAGGCTGAGTGGTTAGGTGTGATCAAGCAGGCAGGCAGGTGAGTGGTTTAGAGCCAGTGGTCCCAGGTTGCGAGAGGGATGTCCCCCGAGGGGTCCCGATTGGAGGGGGTGCAGGCCAGGCTGAGGGATACCCCCCCTTGTGCACACATTTTTGTGCACTGGGCCACTAGTCTATAATAATAGAAACGTAATATGCAAATCGACCGAACGGCCAAACAGTAGAACAACCATCTGGGCGACCTTGCAGACGAAGCTGGGGCTGCGAGGGACGAGATAGCGGGGCTACAAAGGCCTACTCTTGCATGAGTTTCATGCATCGGGCCTCTAGTATATATATATAACCACACATATATATATATATGTGTGTATATATATATATATAACCTTATATCTTACAGAGAGAGAGAATACACACATATGTATATATACAACCATGCTTATAGAGGAAATACAAATATATATTATACATGTGCATGCTAAACTTTACTTTTAGCAAATGGCTTATATGTTTCTGTTTAGTATGATTTATATGTTAATATAAAATATGTGAAGGCTGAATGTAATGAGCTAAATTAGAGTTAATTTCAGAGAATAAGAGTACTTAATTATGAAAGAAATAATATCTAAGTTTTCTTTAAACAGATGTACTTAGTTTCTTTAAAACATGGTCAACACTTTTTTAATTGGCTTAAGCTTAACTTTAGAAACATTCAGAATAATCATTGTGCACAAATGTATACTAAAAATAAGTGCTAAGTCACTGTGTAACATTTTTAAAATGTTAAACATTTTTTATCTATTTTTTGTGTTCAGTGTTTCCTTTTTTCTTTTAACTCCCACAATATCTTCATCTCTGTGACAGTGGAACACATGCTAAGACCCAACAGAGAGGGAACAATAGGTTTATCTCTCTTCAGCCTTATAACCATTGAGCTTTTTACATTTTAAACAAAAGTATTGAATCTTTAAAGTGTTTTTATTTTCTATCACTACGTTCCTTAGTTTAAAAAATGAAATAGGAAAGGAGATGAGAAATATACTTGTAATAACAAAAAAGCAATTGCCCTTCTCAGTCTGTGAAAATGTTCTATTCCTTCCCACATAACATATTCAATAAAACTTCACCATCCAACAGTCAAAAGTTAAAGATCTTTTCAGTTGATTACAATTTCATTTATTTAGAAAAGAAACTTTCCTTTCTCTGTTCATCTCTAGTTTTTCTGCAGAAAGAGTTTTTTACATAGGATGATGATTAAACCATCTTATCCTCAATATTAAAAATATATATTTACTGTTAAATTCATGTATTTTCAAGTTGCTGAGAATTGTCCGACTACTAGAAGAGAATATTTGATCTTTGTTCAGAATTAAGGCTTACTGCAATGGTATTTATTTATGCATTTCCCCCCAAAATAATAAATTAATTTGAGTCAAACACTATGCTTTTCATTGGCTAGGGGGAATTTGATTTAGTGACTTGAGCCACCGACCTGGTAAAAAAATCTATAGAAACATCTGGTGCTGTGAAATAAAAGACACTAATACAATGAACACTCGTTCCTACTCCCCATGCCTGTAGTAAACCATATTTATTATTGCTATGTTAAATGATTATATGTCTTGAGTTTTTCTCTGTCCCCGCCCCCAGGAACTTTAGTAATGGATGTATACGAACCCATGCAGAATTCACCTGATTTATGACTATGTTGCGAAAGCTGTTGAACAGTTAGTAAAAATGCAAAAATTTTCTGGGAACCTTTAAAAATATAAATGTGTGTTGTCATAGTTTTTGCTATGCCACCCATACACAAAAAAGTATTTAATGTTTCTCTATTCATGTTCACTGCAGTGTAGGACGTGTTATGCGGCACACAGATAGGCTGAGTTCTTGTCCGTTGAAAGTTGTCTGTTTGGTTTTTATCTTCGTGTCTGTGTTTAGATTGTCAATACCAGGCAATAGCAGCAAAAAATGGAATGCAAAAGCGACAGAAACCTCCTTTGGGATTCCTACGCATTGATATTGTGTAGATGGTGGTTGTCACCTTTCATATTGTAAGTCTACTTTTGGTAGTGTGTCAGAACAAGACAAAGGTCATATAGCGTAGAGCCTGTTATGAGCATTGATGGTAGGAAATGTTGTAGCCCATAAATGGACAAATTAACCCCTGCCATGCTTTAATAACCTATAAGACATCTTAAAATGAGCAAAATGGATCAATAACCTTATTTTTTTTTCTTTCCCATAAATTTATGAGCTGGAACTCTGTGATTATTCAGGTCAACATTTCAAAATGATTCCTTTTCAAAGTAAATCTTTGTCTCAGTGTACTACTTACTGAATGCACTTAGGCCCTTCTTTTATGTGAGGACTAGATTGTATAAACCTTATAAAGGAGAGATTAGCGAGATCTCTACCTTAAACAGGAGAGTGGATCAGTACTGACACCCTATTAAATGAGTCTGGGTGTGAGGGGTGGGGAGGAAAGGGTTACAAGAATTTCCAGGATTATGAATAGTCTAAATGAATTAGATAATTTAAAGACTCTTCTTGAATATTTCCTAGACGTATCTGCAGAAATCTTAGGAATGAATGTCTTAAGCTTAATTGATTTATGTGAAAATTCTTTTTGCCTGAGCCCAAATGTCACGTTGGAAAACCAAGGGATCACATTCTATATTTTGAAAAGCCCATGTTGTAAAATGGGACTTTGTTTCCCCTCTCAGAGAATCTTGTCCGACTGAGAAAAAGGGAGACCATGAATGTGGCTACAGGGTGATCTCTTGATCCTTGGACCATAGTGAGGAAAAAGTCTAACAAATGCATCGTTTTGCAGTAAATTAGATCAGATTTCCGCATCTCCGCACTCAGTCTGTGAGCTGACAGTTCAGTAAAACGTTCCCTTGTAAGGTTCGCCCTCTTAGGAAAAGGGGCAATAATTCATCATTAGGATTTCAGAGTCCAGGTGTAGATGGAAACTGATGGAGCCTCCAGCGAGGCAGGGAGGGTGCGTGGAAGAAGAAAATTTTATCTGAAGCCTAATTCCCTGGTTACAGCAGAGAATAATTAAGATAATATTGCTTCAAGAGTCCTTTAATGATTAAAAATCACATATGCAGAATCCATAAATCGGAGGGCAACAAACTGAAAGGCGGTAACGTCGGAGGACTGTTTTGTGCACGTTGTGGTGGAAAGTACACTCGTGGCAGCCCGCTGTACGGGCAGCCACCGGAGACCGGGACCATTCCAAGGACTTTGTTTAGATGCAACAAATCATTTGTCTGTTATTAACCCGGAGCTTGTAATTATGCAGATTGCCATAGATTTTCCTGGGCCTGGAAGTGAGATTGAGGGTTGTTCACAGTATAGCAGGCAGCTCAGGGCTGGCCATGCATTACTGAACTTGCCACATTTATCATGTTGACTGATGGCAGCAGAAGCAGGTCTCAGGTCCCAGTGGTTAATGTAGTGGGTAATTAACTGTCATTTGCCTAGTAATAGGCTGATGATCAATGGTTTGTGTGGAAACAAATTCTAATCAGGTAGCTGATAAATGCTCAGCTAGCGAGAGCAATTGAAATTGGGGGAAACTATGTCCAGAATTTCAAAATGGCATTGTGTGTGTATGTTTATTAGGTATGAGCAAACGGAGTCATCCTTGAACACTGCTTTCTCTCAGACCAATCGCATTTTATATCCACAAGTGCATCTATATTCGTGGAATAAAGAACTTTTTAAGATTTCCTTATTTCTCAAAAAAAAAAAATTAAAAGAAGAAAGAAAGAAGAAACAAATGCTCATGTAAGTGATGTGCCTCCTGAACAGATCACAGGAAGTACACGAAAAGTGAATGTGAAATGTTGGAATGAACGAAGAAATCTGCTGACAAAAGAATAGGATGAAAGCTTTAGTTTGCGATGGTTTCATTTTTAATGATTGCCAGTAGGAGATGCAAGGTATTACATTTTCAATGACATTCTTTTTTAAAAAAAATTTATTTCCCAAAATAGGGATTGAGAGCACAAAGGTTATTAGAGTTGTATTCCTTAAAATAAGCATATTGAAACGCTTTAAAGATTTCTTTTTTTCAGGGAAAAGAAGCATGCGACCATCTTTAATTTAGTCTTCTTGAATATGAACCTTGCTTACGTTTTATCGAGTGTACAGATGATGAAAAGCATTTATAGTTTCTACCCTCAAGGCGCTTAAGTTCTTCAAGAGACAATCTAACAAAAACATAAGCTTGAACGTTGATTACGAGTTTGGCCAGACACTTCGAAGCCGTTCTCATAACTCTTTCCAACAATCATCATTAGCCTGCTAAGAGGAAATAGTTATACACTTGAAAATGAACATGCATGCCCTAAGCAAAGGAGCATATCTTCGGAGTATATAGAAAGTAATAAGAGAAACTTCAGCACATTTGTGCGTAATCCTTAAATTCAATAAAACGAAAGGCTAAGATTCTTTAAAGTACATTTTTATAACTAAAATGAGTTTTCTCCATAGCACCTTTGAATTCATTAGTTTAGAACTGCTTTTAATTTGGTCTTTCCCATGAGAGCCATTATATTTTTCTCCTGTCAGCCTGATGCTGGAGAAAAAAAAGGAAACTGGCAGATGTGGTGTTTTTCATCTACTTTGCTTCCTAGTTAAAAAGTGCATTAACTACTATGCACAGAATAGTATTTGTAATAACTCTTTACCACCATTAACAATTTTAAAGAGACTTGGTTTAAATATTGCCAGTAAAAATGGATAAAATATTTTATTTTCTCCCATTAGGAAACTGAGGAGACATTTTATATTGTACTATATTTTAGGTCATTACAATAACTATTTACCGGAATCTACAGCAAATAGGATTTTTTTAAAAAAAATACCTTTTTCCCCCCCAGACAATTCCAGTGGTTTCTTACAGTATATTATGTTTCCACTTCTGATCTAGCTCTGTGTAGTTTATAGCCTCATTTACTTTAATGTGCTACCTGAATAACATAATCATAGCTATAACTATAGTATAGGGCCATAAGGTGCGTGCGCCTGTAATGATTTTTGACTACTTAAATGGCTTGTTCATAAATGGCCCTTTAATAATAACGGCAAACCATTTAGCAACTGGGTGACAAAAATAGGGAGCCATTCAAATGGGTCTTTTTTTTTCCAAGTAAGATGTTTAATGTGTGGCATTAAGATGAAAGTTACATTGCTTTTATATTTACTCCGGATTCTAACAAGTAGACTTTAGCTATGAAGTCACCCCTGTTGACTCCCGCGCGTGTGTAAGCTTCCCAATGTATTTGTCTTTTCCTTTGCTTCTCAAACAAGATGTGATTTTCATCAGGAAAGGTCAACTGAGTATGTATCGCCAAAGAATATTTATGTATATACCTAGGATAAAACTCGCTTGAGTACATCATACGGCATTGTGTATCAACAGCTTTGCAAAGTGTATTAGCGTCTTCTCTAGTCACCGTCTCCGATTTTCCTGTAAGAGTTTGAAGAAGAAAAAAATGTTTATTGTTCTAGGCTCTTCGGCGTGACGGGAAACTGCGCTGCCTGCAGTAAGCTCATCCCTGCCTTCGAGATGGTGATGCGTGCCAAGGACAATGTTTACCACCTGGACTGCTTTGCATGTCAGCTTTGCAATCAGAGGTACTCAGATTTCATTTTGTCTCCTAAAAAAACGGTGAAAGTCTCTTTTCTGGCTATTTATTTAACAGATGGGAATGATATCAGTGCACTTTATTTAAAGCAATTACACTCCGCATTTTTTTATTTTTTGCAAATGTTCATTCAGTGCCAGAAATGAACCACTGAGGAGGAAGGTCTCAAAACTGCATTTCTACGTAAAAGAAACCCATCACATAACAGGGCTTGATAGGAAATGAAATCAGTTCTGTAAACTTTTAGTCTTCTTATTATTCATTCTCTTCCTTGTTGTTTTTCTTTAAACCCTAGCCTGTGGATAGAGTGCTGGCTTGTGGACTGAAGGGCCCCAGGTTTGATTCCAATCAAGGGCACATGCCCAGCTTGCGGGTTCAATCCCCAGTAGGGGACATGGAAGAGGCAGCCAACCAATGATTCTCTCTCATCATTGATTCTCTCTTATCATTGATGTTTCTGTCTCTCCCTCTACCTTCCTCTCTGAAATCAATAAAAAATAAAAAGTACGTTTAAAATATCTTTACTTTTTCATACTACTTCTGTGAGAAAACACATTTTCACTGAGGCAAATAGGGATTTGTGGCAGGTAGTATTTTTCTTGTTGTTCATATTTATAGTTGCCTTACCTCTTGATTTCTGTTTTTTAATATTTTTATTGATTTCAGAGAGGAAAGGGGAATGAGAGAGAGAGAGAGAGAGAGAGAGAGAGATAGAGAGAGAGAGAAACATCAATGATGAGAATCATTGATCAGCTATCTCCTGCAGACCCCACACTGGGGATCTAGCCCACAACCTAGGCATGTGCCCTGACCGGGAATCGAACCTGGACCTCCTGGTTCATAGGTCGATGCTCAACCACTGAGACACACCAGCCGGGCTTGATTTCTTATCTTGAATTTTAACCTTGTTTTATATGTACTTTCTAAGTTGCTTCAAGTCTCTTTGTGAACAAGGCCAGAGATAGCTAATAATTAAACAATTATCAGCATTGGAGAGGCAGCATTGAAGAATAGAGTGTTGCACAGTATATCTAAAAACCTAATTCTGGTCTGAACTTTGCCCCTAATAATATGTCTGACCATAAACCAATATTAGCTCTCAGGACCTCAGTTTTCTCATTAATAACACAAGGGAGCTGGATTAGTCAATTGCAGAGAATTCTTTCATCTGAAAGGCTTATGACTTCATCCCGTTTTTCTTTATTGAAAGTTATAACTTTTATTTCCACTGGGAACTATATACTACCGGTACCTATTTTATGTGACAAATGCAAAGGATATTAGAATATTAAAATGCACACATCATTAACAATGTATTTCAAAAATTAGTACACTTGATGGTTTTAATGGAAATAAATCCCATGCGAGTGTGAAAACACCTGGACAAAGTATGTAATCAGAAAATATTAGTTGTGCCCAGTATTCAGTTATTGCAATTTGCTGTTTTACTGTTCAATGCAGCACCTTCTTATGAGGCCCTACAGAGCAGTAGAAAGAATATGATGTTACAGTGAGAACTGGATTCAAATTCCAGCCCCACCATGAATCAGCTTGTGACCTTGGGAATGTTAACCTCTCTGATTTTGTTTTCACACCCTTAAAATAAAGACAGTAATGCTTGTCTTACAGATTTTGAAAATAAAATCAAATAATTTATATAAATACTGGGAATAGGTTCTTAGAAATTAGAATTAGAAATTAGAAATTAGGAAATAAAACAATAGGTTCTCAAAAACTAGTTCTTTTACCTTGATATTTATAACTTACTTTTACCAAATAATATTTCACTAACTTGGTTTTTACACAAGATATATAGCTCAAGCTCGGCCGGCATGGCTTAGTGGTTGAGTGTCGACCTATGAACTAGGAGGTCACGATTCGATTCCTGCTCAGGGCACATGCCCGGGTTGCAGGCTCCATCGCTAGTGAGGGGCATTCAGGAGGCAGCCAACCAATGATTCTTTCTCATCATTGATGTTTCTCTCCCTCCCTCTCCCTTCCTCTCTGAAATCAATGAAATATATTTTGAACAGGTATATATGTCAATGATATCTCTTGCTAAATAGATATTCAGAATGTGACTCAGTATACATACCTTGCTGTATATAATTTGAACAGGAAATAATTGAATAAGTCATCTCACAACATCCTGAGTCTTCACAACAAATGCCTGGACTCAACATAGTTTATTCGGTCTACAGTGACATTTAACCAAAGATAAATTGTCAAATGCACATGTTGTTTATTGTATGTAAGGATATGAATAAAGAAACACAAATATCCACACATCAATACAGACACAGTAAAAAAGTAGACATGTGTACATGTGTGCGTACATGTACACACATGTGTATTAGTAGTAAATTTAAAATACTTCTGTTTACTTGTTACATTGATCCACTGATACCACCCACTAATAATACAGTTGTCATCATGCAATCATAACATTTACTGCTTTTCTACTTATAAATGGTTATGTATTCATAGTAGAAAACTTAGAGAATACAAAGGGATAAAGAATATCATCTCATAGCTCACTATTTTAAGAGAAAATATTTTAATATTTTGGTGTGTAGCCAGCTGTACAATTTTATGCATATATGACAAGTGATATATAGCATATACCTTATATTATAGGCACATTTGAGCAGATTAAAGGAAAGTAACAGCAAATAACCCTAATATTTAATATTTGGCCTTTTTATGTAATATAGTGTGCCTTTGTACCTGTCTTTAAAAATTCTTTTAAGCCCTGGCCGGTGTGGCTCACTTGGTTGAGTAAAATCCCATGCACCAAAAGGTCACAGGTTTGATTCCTGGTCAGGGTACATGCCAGGGTTGTGGGCTCCATCGCCAGTAGGGGCCATTCTCTCTTCCTCTCTCTCTAAAAACCAATAAAAAACATATTTTTAAAAATTTTAAAGTTCCCTTTAAGGTGTTTTAAATTTTCTTGTGTTCAGTTTTATGGATATAGCTTCATATAATAAATCATCAGATGTATAGAAATATGGCATCTCATTATAATTTTAATTAGCATTCATTTGCTTACTAGTGCCGCTTTGCTATTTCTTCTTTTAGGAGACTGCCTGTTTATGCCCTTTGTCCATTTTTCTATTAGGGCAGGCTTACCGGTTTTATTCATGTTCTACACAGAAAATTAAAACATCATTCAAGCGCTAAACCCAGGCTAAATTCTATTATGATGCAAAGTAATTGTAGGTTGTTAATGCTATTTACAAATCGTATTTTATTTTATTTCACCATTGAAATACACAGTTGCACTCACAATTAAGTCTGTCTCCTCAGTAGAACTCAGTCAAGTAAGACAAACACTCCTAAATTTTGACTCTAAAACTGTTCACCTTCTTATTGCTGCAAAATACTACTCTAATATCATTATTAAAGCACCTCATATATTTCTGTGTTCGCTTCATTTATTACATGCCACAATGGGACTGCATAGTTCCGGTTCTGCACAATTAGCACTTACTTACTGTCTTGTCACTTCAGCCCCAACAAGACAAACTTCTTTAATGCAGGAAGTCAGCTCATCTTCATCAGCCAAGCAAAGCAGACAAATTTTGTTACTCTCAATCCAGAAGGCTTGCAACATAGGAGAGATTCTGCTTTTACTTTGACATTTCCTTAGGAAATCCTCTTTAATAAAGCCATATGCCACATGAGCCTATCCTTTCAGTAGCCGAGTCTTTGTCATAGTATTGTTCCTTTTCCAAGTGAAACCTAAGGCATAAAGGTAATTTATAGGCACTTTCCCTTAAGCAAACTTTATTGACAACTGACATCGTATCAGACGTGTTTATGAATTTTATTTAGCAGTCATTCCATCTAACTTTTCAATCAAAGTACTATGAATAGCGTAATGTTTCTGAATGTTTAAAAACTATTGGCAATAATAAACGTTCAGGATGGGTTTCCCTTGAACAGTATATACCTTCTCTGCCCTTTTTAGAAGGCTCTGGCTAAAAACATAGAGTTCTGAATTAAACATCTAAAAGCTTCTCTATTTTCTAAAGGAAATCCGAGGAAGGTTCTTTCGGGTATCTTGTATAATAACTCGAGTCTCGTTCAGAACTGGAAAATTCTGTGTAATAGTTAATCTCTTAAATGTGAATAATCCCCCTCCCCTTAGAAAATTCTGTAAAACTAAATGATGGTTTTATAAGAAAAGGAAACGACATGCTTGCTTGTAATGGAATGGACTCAAATATGTAGACTTGTATAACATTTCATTTTCTTCTATTAAAGGATAAAAGCTTTGTGCTTGGCTCTGTAAGAACAGAGGGGAGTACAATTTAGTTTCTCTCTCAAAGGTATTCAGAGCTAGGGACTAGAGGGGACATCAGGGACTCACGGGAGAGTGAAATTGATGGGACACAGATCCATCCCAATGGACAAGAGGTCCATGCTGGGAGTCTTAGGGCAGCATCACAGGCTGATGTGCTGGGTTTCATGAAAGACTCCCCCTAGACTAGTTGGGATATAGGAAGTGTGTCTGGTCGGGGGTGGGGGAGATGAGGAAGCCAGGAAGTAGTGAGGAAATGGAATTCCCAGACAGATGGAGCAGCATGAAAGGCATGGCGCTGTGAGAACACACACACACACACACACACACACACACACACACACACACACACACACACATATATATATATATATATATATATATATATATATATATATATATATATATGGCTAATATGCTAAGTGTCCGTCCGACTGGTAGCTATGATGTGCACTGACCACCAGGAGGCAGACACTCAATGCAGGAGCTGCCAAGCTGCAGTGACTTGGCAGCTACGGTTCTCGGGTGACACACCCCAAAACCAGAGAGGAGGGAGCCCGATTCCTCCCAGGGCCGCGCGATTCCACCTTTGGCCGTGGGTTATGTTGTTCCTGGAGCACTGTTGGCCCAGAATCTGGTTTACTGCACACTTGCATTTGCGTTCCACACCCTGTACGACAGCAACTTTGCAGAGTGCCCTCTCGCACTCCAGGATCCCTCAAGGGATGTCAAAGAGCCAGTTTCGGCCCAATCCCCGCAGGCCAGGCCGAGAGTCCCCACCTGCCGGAGGGTCCCCACTCACTCCGCAGACACTGGGGAGGGACCATGGGAGGTTGGCTCCAGGGCGTGTCCCGCCCTACCTGCCCAGTCCCTCCCCGCCCCGCCGGCCACCTTCTAATTAATTTCCTTTCAATGTGCACGAATCCGTGCACCAGGTCACTAATCTAATATGTTTGGGAAATGAAAAGTAGCTCAGTGTGCTCAGAGATGAGGCCAGGAATTTGGTAGGGATGGTAGTGAGGAATGGAATAAGGAGCAGGAGATGAAATTGTAAAGGTAGAAAGTCAGTGACTGAACATTGAAATGAATACCAATTTAAATCACTGCATCTTAAAATACCTTTGTGATTGAAAGCTATTTGATCCTGGAACAAATCCATCTTAACCAATATTTATTGACCACCCACCCCAAGCGATAGTACAATTTATGGTAGTATTTCACAGGGATCAAAAGGAATAAAACTCATGTCATTTTACCTCAGCACTACTGTCCAGGTTGGGGAACCTATTACACACTTACAAGAAAATGTGAAATGCCAAAGCAAATGAATGACACACTAATAAGTAAGTGCTCTGGGAAAGCACGATGCTCCCTGATCAGGGAACATTGATGGAAGGAGTGGAAACTGAAGAATGTTCAGCATTTACGTTCCTATCCCTGGCTAGGTAACATTCTAAGCAAAGATGAAAAGATGATCATTGGCAAATAATAATGAAAGCACTTTTTTTTCCTACTTTATAGATGTGGGAACTTATTTTCAGAGGTGTTAAGTAACTACCAGAAGTGTGAATGTAGTCTGTGTCTTTACATGGTTTAAAATTAGTGCAACTAAGATTTAAATGCCTATCCCTGTGATTACACAGGCTGAGCCTGGTTTTTTATCATTATATTGCATTATTCAGACATTTTATTATTGCCTTTGCTATTAATAGATAACTTTTGAATGGGACTGATTCAATGTATCAAACATTATAATAAGATGCTTATTATATTATTTTTATTAGATTTATTGGGGTGACACTGGTTAACAAAATTATACAGGTTTCAGGTGCACAATTCCACAACACAATCATCTGTGTACTATATTGTGTGTTCACCACCCCAAGTCAGTCGCCTGCCATCTACATTTATCCCCCCTATACCTTCACCTACCTCTTCCCTCTCCCCATCCCCCTGGCAATCACCACACTTTTGTCCAGTGTCTATGAGTTTTTTCTCTCTTTTTTCTTTTTTGTTCAACCCCTCCACATACCCCTACCCAGCCCCACCCCTCCCGACTGCTGTCAACCTGCCCTCCATCCATGGAGTCTGTTTTACATGTACTAACTCATTTAAAACTCAAAATAACCCCTAAGTAGGTAGCATCATTGATCTCATTTCACAGACGAGGAAACTGAAGTACAAACAACTTAAGTAACTAATTCAAGGTTACACGATTAGAAAATGGTAGACCCAAGATCTGAACCTTGGCAGTCTGTGGACTCAGAGCCCTTATGAGGGCTGTTGCAAGAAGGGTATTTTATTGTCTGGCTACGTGGATAGAAATGTGATCAGATACAGTTGTGTTATAGTAAGGTAGACTTTGGACAATTTCTAGCAGAACTCAGGGTGCATGTAGTGTAACATGGTGCAGAAAAGATTGTTACGAATGAAGTGTGTAATGACAACGGGGCTGTCGTTGGGAAAAGACGGTAAATTTGTGCACAATTCTATCGTGATGGGACAGTGAGTATATACCTGCACCTCTTACTGCAAACAAGGCAAGTATCTAACACCTGAGGATGCTCCATGGGAAAGTAAAGACATTGGATATATGTGTTGAATCCGCCTCTTTTTAAAGTGTTGTGAAATGGAAATTAGTTGTAATTGACCATCACTAATTTCAGGGAAATAAGGTGACTAAGTTAACATTTTCATTTCTTAGGAAGTATGTTACATATGGAGGCTTCTGAGCAGAGGCTTTTGATAACCTGCTCCAAACTACTCTAAGCCCATATTTTATACAGATGATTTATTAACCAAACTTATTTCCTATACTTTTCAACTGTATAAGACCACATGATTTCAAGTAGAATCACTTCAAAAAATCTGGAAATTAAATTTGTTGTTAATTCCAAAACATCACGATTAGATGGTTTAAAAAAAATCTTTTTAGGCATCTTGACATATTTTTCTAAATAAAGGAAATATTAACTGAACTGCCTATAGCACAAGTAATGATGATTACTTTCAGTTTGCTTTCAGGAATTTTAGCCCTACCTATTAATATACTAGCAATGTTCTCTGGCCATCGCTGCTTTTAAAATATTTTTTCTTTAAGTGCTACATCTCTTAAGGAGCGAGTTATATAGCATTGGAAATTAGCCTGCCATACAAAAAATCAAAGTTATAGATCATTTTGTTAAGTGTCTAATATCTGCATTGCTGTTTCTTTAATTTCTTCATGCTTATATTTGAAACATTTTAAAGGAGGATGCCAATTTTAATTGCATCCCAACCATAATTTGCCTTTAACCATAGCTTTCCAGGCTGTTTTTTTGTTTGAGTTATGTGTATAATTGTGACATTCCTCACCCATGCTTCGTTTCATCCCGACCTTTAAGTCTAAATTGAAATGCACATAAAATGTACTTTATCCAGTTGATAATACTTTAGTAACTAAATATTCAGGTAGAAATATTTCAGATGAATTCCATGTATCTTACCATCTCATCAAATGGTAGGCAGGCCTTTTTAAAAAAAATTATGAAAAGGAATAATTATAACACACACACACAAAAAAATCTAGATAACTTTGTAGCCTCATGCTTTACTGCCTCCAGGTAAAAGCACAGGTCTTGAACCCAAAGAAGCCTGGTTCCTTTCCTTCATGTACCACATGCATCCTACCTATGAAACCATGGGCAGGTCTTAAAATTCTGGGAGGAAGCCTCCGGTTTTAAAAGTCAATGGTAATATCTGTAATCTAGGTTGCATGAAAGGAATAATGTGATCACCTGTGTACATGCTTTGTGTTATTACCTGGTAAGTACTTTATGAAAGGTGGCTATTATACTTACCGACATTTCAGCCATTGAAGTAAAGCTTTACATATTCCATTTCTACTCTTTATCATAAACTTGCAAAAGTGACTGATATTAGAGATAAGAAAAACTGAAGTTTCATCTTAATATCTTAAATGGAAAGTTGAGATTTGAGCCCTATTCCTTACAATATGCTTCTCTTCCTTTCATATATTTCTTATTATAACATCCCTACAATCCAGTGATGTAGCTGTTTAATCTTACCCTCAGGAAAAGTATGGAATGTACTTTATATCTTTTTTTTTCTCACTCTGATTAATCAGAGTTTATGAACCTACAAATAAAAATTATCTAAATTTCCAGGCCTCTGAAGGTAAAAATGACATGATAGGACATGACAAAAAAACACGTTTTTATTTAATAGTGAATAGAATTAAGGTGATTGTTAAAAGTTATGTTTAAAAATTAAAGCAAAATTGTAGACAATATGGAGTTGAAAGAGTTATTTCCAATTTAGATGTTTTTTTAGGAAAAAAAAAACCTCAGTAATATCAGCTGGAGCATGAGTGTTTTACTGAATTTATTTACTTTTGATATTTTATTATAGGCTTCTTAGTTCAAATTAATTGCAATATTAACATAAATTGAAAATTTTTGAACAGTAATCACATATATTATTCATGCTATTTTATATAATCTCAAAAAAGTTAAGTATTTTTTAAAATATATTTTTATTGATTTCAGAGAGGCAAAGAGAGGGAGAGAGAAAGATAGAGACATCAGTGATGAGAGAATCATTGATTGGCTGCATCCTGTACGTTCCACACTGGGGATTGAGCCTGAAACCCAGGCATGTGCCCTAGCCAGGAACTGAACCGTGACCTCCTGGTTCATAGGTTGATGCTCAAGCACTGAGCCACAATGGCCAGGCAAAAGTTAAATATTTAAACTGACTGTTAGGCCTGTCCTTTTCTTCAACATGTCTTAGTCCTCAAAATAATCTGCAAAAACTGGTCTATTCCAACACCACTTTTTAAACACAACATTTAAAGTTTACAGTGTGCAGCCAATAAAAAGAAGATGTACTCAAAATCCAAACTTGACTGTTCATTGCATCCAATAGTCTTGACCACACACAACTCCAGGATTTCAAGATCAGCACATGCTCTGTATTTTCAATCAACATCATCAGCAGGCAGTAATCCTGGGTGAAAAAAAAAGTAAATTCCACAAATAAACAGACCAATCTTCTTTAAGAGGAAAGCTAATTCTTTTCAATCTACTTTTTTTTATTACACCATTTTCCCCTCTATCTACTTAAGCTAGAATAAGGATAAATTTCCAAAGCTACCCAGTTGGAAAATAAATAGGTTCACTGTTTGTCTAGCATTCCAATCTTTGCAAATGTAAATCAGTCCAACTGCTCCTCATTTAAACTCTCAACTTCACAAAACATTAAAGGGTGGCTTTCAGTACACAGTTTAATCTATCCACTAAGATTTCTGCTTGAACATCCTTCGAAATAGACTATCTGATAAAGAGAGACCACTATCAAAGGTCAGTGAGGTCAACTTGTATAATTACAAGTAGTTTCACTGGGTCAACTCTACCAGACACTGCTGTTTGAAGGTTAAATTGTTACAATTAAAAATATATACAGATCTCCCCAGAGTTACTTTATTGTTAAATGTACCAGAAACTGCACAAGCATTTATTTCTGACCTTAATTGTATCCAAAGTGTCACCGTGGGGAAATTACACAAAAAGAGCACTTATTTTGTTTTATTGCATAAAATAATAATTAGCTCCTGGGCACTAGTTTATGTATCACATCAATATTAAGAAGTTTGTTCAGGTTATGCCCTTTGGTTTAATTGAAAGTGCTCCAAGAAATGACATTTACTATTTTATAGTTGATAAACTTGCTATAAATAAAGGAATATGGCCCAACATCAGAGTCTGGTGCTAAAACAACTTTCACTTCAGAATGACCACTTCCTAATTACTAGAATTTAATCACATTTTTATAACAAAGAGTAAAAGGAAGTTTTAAACGGAAAGCTTTAAAATGGGCTATTTTCTAATTGTTTGATTCATTTTAATGCCTTTACTTATTTTTTATGTAAAGTGGATAAGTGGCCAATCATGAAATCTTTCATAACCACTACAGTGAAATATCATCATTCCTTCTTGTTTTAATGATCAGTTCCATGTTATAGATCAGTTCCACTTTCTTTCTAATGCGGCAAAATAAATAAAAAATCACCTTTGCTTTCCTATATATTTTCCTCAATGTTCCTGTGATTTTTATATGTAAAGGTAGGATTTCAAAGTTCGTGTACAATGCTTTAGTTGCTGACAATAAAGGGAACTTTCGCAGCCAAGCTTTCTATTTCAGGGAATTACCATGTGAAATTATTATTAGGAAAATAAATCTTCAAATCTATAGGTCTGAGTGAAATGGTCTTAACACATTTTATTTTTTTAAAATATTTTCAGATTTTGTGTTGGAGACAAATTTTTCCTCAAGAATAACATGATCCTTTGCCAGACGGACTACGAGGAAGGTTTAATGAAAGAAGGTTACGCACCCCAGGTTCGCTGATCTATCAACATCACCCTATTAAGAACACAAAGCACTACATTCTTTTATCTTTTTTGCTCCACATGTATATAAGAATTGACACGGGAACCTACTGAATAGCGTAGATATAGGAAAGCAGGATGGATATATGAAATAAAAGGGGGACTGCATCTGTATGTAGTGATATTGCCCCAGTTCAGAGTTGAATGTTTATTATTAAAGAAAAAACATAATGTACATATTGCTGGGTTTTTTGCTTGCTATTCCTTTTTGTGTCACTTGGCATGAGATGTTTATTTTGGACTATTGTATATAATGTATTGTAATATTTGAAGCACAAATGTAATACAGTTTTATTGTGTTACCATTTGTGTTCTGTTTGCTTCTTTGTATTGTTGCATTTAGTACAATCAGTGTTTAAACTTACTGTATATTTATGCTTTCTGTATCTACCAGCTATTTTAAATGAGCTGTAACTTTCTAGTAAAAAATTGAAGAGCAAATCTCACTAATGATACACATATAGATAAAGCAAGTCTAGCAACATTAAAAAACTAAAAAAATAAAGACACACACAAAGCATTTTAAGCAACATTCACTATGATTGCCACCATGATTTAGTCTATCAGTGTTCTCTTTATAACCCCCTATTTTCAGGGGGTTAAGATCAGCTTTAAAAAATGCATAAAAATTTCATCTTAAAGCACTTTCATTTTATACCAACGTGAAAAGTGCCACTTTTAGAATAACTTTAAAGCTTAACAGTTATCCTTTTAATATCTTCTCTGTGTGTGTGTGTGTATGTGTGCGCGCACACGCGCGCTCTTTACCTATATTATGGTTTTGCTGTTTGTTTTTTTCAGCCATTCACCCCTTATGTGAACTAGTGCCTTTGGGTATCATGTAAATTTTTTCCAAAGGGTTACTTTAAGAAAGTATTAACACAATTATAAGGTAACTTAAAATGATTAAATTTCTTATACAAATTTAGCCCAGATCGCTCCATAAAAGCTGAGTGTTTAATAACTTATGGCCTGATAAATTTCTGGCACTAAAAGGATTTGAGTGTGAATCTACTGAAATCATGATAATGCACATTGACGCTATGATGATATTTGAGTAGTGAGGTTACTTTTGATCGGGCAACATAGTGCTCATAGAATCTTCTAGAAGAAGAGAAACAAAGGGATTGATAAAAAGCTGAGAACTGGTGATTATATATTTTTCTGTATTACATGCCACTTATTTTAATGTTTAAAAGTGAACACTTTAAAGTTTGATGTGTCTTACTCTTGCTTTCTGTAACTACCCACTCAGTATACATCACACTTAAAATGAAATCTGTCATTCCATTTTTTAAAGGTGAAATGTTATTCCCTTACCTACATGATAGCTGATAAAGAAGAAAATGTTCTAGAAACAGAAATTATGGAGACTGATTATTTAGATTATAATTTAAGAAATTAAAAATGAGTCTATAACACCCTCTTCCGGATTGCTCACATTTTGCTTCTTTGCTTCTGTTCCCTAGTAATAAAACTACATGTTAACAATTTAATCCCATGCAGGCACAAATGAAGCCTATTTTTACTAGAGCAAATTTAGTGCTGTGGTTTTTATTTTTTTCTTTACTTTTTTCTTGATCACTTGTATAGGAAACAATATTTCCCAGTGTTATTTACATACATATTTTGTCCTGCCAATATATGTATTGCAGATGAAAATTAAGTGTGATACCTGAGTTCTTGGTTTGGGGCCAAAATATTAAGCTGCAAATAATGCTGGTGTGGGTTTGAGTTGTTTTAAAAACAAAGCTTTATTATAGACATGCATGTAAATCTGGATATTGCCTCTCATTTTTAAGGAAATGATTCTGTGAAAAGTGAATGATATGTATTTTTACAAATGCTTCATGGTTAAGAGTGTTCAAGTCACATGTCCCCCAAATTTAAGATACACCCAGAAAATAAGATTTTAAAAATAGCTATTTGAGGCCCAGAACATAACTATTATTTTAGCCTTTGAGCCTTACATTTGTTTCATGAAAAGACTTGCATAGCCAAAACTAAAAACACCGAAACAAAACAGAACAACAAATGGTTGCAGGGGAAATAGTGAGAAATGGTTTTCATAACACTGCAGCCCAAATAGCCCCCTTTAAGAGTTGCTTGACATTCATGTGGATGTACAATTTTAATTGCCAGTATCTTTTTCAAATGATCTTCTAAATATTTAACTGTTTTTGCATATGCTAAGATCAATATGTCAAAATACCTGTAAACTGGGAACAAACTGTTCAACTGTCCTTCGGACCCAAAGACCAAACCACGTTTTTTTTACTGCCTTTTATTTTGCATAATCCTTTGGGAATTAATTCTTATGCTTTTCCTACGAAGGAAATTACTCACCTGGATTAAAGATTAAGGCCTTAATCTCCTTAGATTATCGTTAATCCCTATGAATTTGTGAAACAAGACAGAAATAGGCCCTTTTGTAACTAATTGCCCATAAAGAGTAGCATTTTTGACCTGAAGTATTAAGCTAATTGTCTTGACTATTCCAAGTCCCTGAATTGTTGTCAACTTTCCTCTTTGTGTTGTGTAGCCCTGATGTCACGTAGCTTGTTATCCGATGCCTCCAGTAGGACACCTCCAATGGAGCTTTGATTTCTCAAGCAGGGAGAGCTCCCTTCCTAATGTGCATCATGCATAGGCTGCCTCTGATGAAGGACCAGGAACCTCCAGTTCACCAGAATGCTGGCTGAGTTTAAAAGCTGACCTGTGTTTGTAATGTCACTTTCATCTTGCTTAATAAATATCTGCTGGATTCTTTCATTCATTTTTTATATTTGGATTTATGTTTTTAATAAAAGGGGTATGACACTATTTGATTGCTCTTAATTGGCAAAAATCTAGATGACATCTAGAAAGCATGCATTAAGTGCATGAAAAAGGAAAAAAAGATGTAAGGACATTGGCTTTTAAAGGGTAAATCATAAGCATAAACAAAGTAGCTCAAATGCTTTCTCCAAATTGTATATTTAAGATCTCTGAGCTAGGTAGTTTACTGCTATTTACTTTTGTGGGGAAAATAAAGCTGTCAAAATGAAGGTAGCAATTACTGGGTATAATTTTGAACATACATACAAATTTTAAGTGATCTTTCTGAAAGCAACTGTGTTGGCAGAATAAATTTTAAAATCTCTCTTTTCTGTACGATGAATTAAAGCAAAAAACTCAATCCTACATTTTCAGGGACGAGATGGTATGCCTTACCTGAAACTGGGTGCTGAAGGTTTTATCTGTAGTCAAACCTACCATATACAAATGGCTTCCTTTTAACTATCCTTTTAGGCAAACACCCTCAGAATAGTCAAATAATTTCATACAAGTGATATAGTCTCAACATGCTCAGTGTTCACTTCAGTAAGTTGCAAATACAATCTGCATGTTTATTGTAATAGGCCATTAGCACAGAATACAGTTTTAGCAAAAGCCTTTTGATGATTACTTTTTCTTAAAAACACCACGCTATCTAATAAAGAGGGAATATGCAAATTGACCACCACATCGTGACAAAGGTGGCGGCACCCACAGCCACAAGATGGTGGGGCCCAGTCCCCTCAGCCCCACCAGTGTCCCCCAGTCTTTTCAGCTCCGCCAGGGGGGTGGCAGGTGTGTGGTGCGGCTGGATCCACCCTCAGCCCCCCAGCCGTCCAGGGCTGGCCCAAAGCACAGGCAAGCCTCAGATGGTGGCTGCCCAGCCGCCCAGGGCCGCCCAAGGCTCAGGTAACCAAGGCCAGCTGAGGCTTGCACTGCCAGCAGTGGCCGCAGCAGAGATGTGATGGGGGTGTCGCCTTCCCCTGATCGCCGGGTCACCTCCCACCCCTGAGGGCTTCCGGACTGTGAGGGGGGCAGGCCAGGCTGAGGGACACCCCCTCCAGTGCATGAATTTTCATGCACCAGGCTTCTAGTCCTATATAATAAAAGCTTAATATGCTAAGTGTCCGGTGGTCAGGTTGGCTACTCAACCAATCAAAGCATAATATGCTAATAAGATGCTAAGGCTGCCTAACAGCTCGCTATGATGTGCACTAACCACCAGGGCGTAGGCAGTTTGACTGGTCAACCAGTCTCTATGATGTGCACTGACCATCAGGGGGGCAGATGCTCCGACTGTAGGTTAGCTTGCTTCTGGGGTCTGGCCAATCAGGACTGTGCGAGATGGGCCAGACACGCCCTGGAGTCTCCTATGGTCCCTCCCCAGCTGGCCAACCTCCTGCGTCACTCCCCATCCCCGATTGTGCACCAGTGGGGTCCCTTAGCCTGGCCTGTGCCCTCTCGCAATCCGGGACCCCTCGAGGATATCAGAGAGCCAGTTTCTGCCTGATCCCACAGGCCAGGCCAAGGGACCCCACTGGTGCACAAATTCATGCACCAGGCCTCTAGTTATAGGTATTTCTTAAATGTGATTTTAATGCCATTGAAGGTAATAGAAAGCCAACCTTTAATAGAGCCATGAATTCAAGGAGCATTTATTGAGAACCTACTATGTGACAGGCCTAGCCCAGAGCACTCAACCTCCTGTTGGGCAGACTTAGGATACTTGGAACCTCAGGTGACTTTAAGGTGTCTTTGTACTGATTTGTACTCATCTCAAACCTACTAATAATGAGCACACAAAAGCAAATACGATCTTCTACCTATTCAGCTTGTCATTGCTCTGAAAGGCCCAGAAAATATCTCAGGTAATCAATGTGTTTGGAGAATTATCTCACACAAATTACTCATTAACTCAATAGCACATAATAAAAAAGAACATCAATTAATTAATGAGTCACCCTCAGATCACTCTGATTACAAAAGAGCGCTGTTGAAACAGCGGTTATAAATGGAGCTGCCTCTCTTTCTTCATTGTTTGCAATTGGCCCATTATTTGGCTGAAACCAGTGTCATATTTAACACATGCCTGTAGGTAATTGTGTGATTAGTTTCATAAGGGAAGAATTCTGGAAGTCGACTGCGTGTAAGACCTTAGAAATGGTCAGAAAATTAAAGGAAACTCTCCTTTTTACAATAGCTTCACTAGAAGCCAAGTTATTAAAAGGGTATTATCTATCCAAATGGTATACTTCTGCTACCAGCCAGACTATGAGACTTCGGCTCTTGCCTTCTTGAAGGAAAGGTTTCAATTAAGAGACAAAGTGCAGCAAAGCAAGCAAGAATTTATTGACCACAGCAAATGCACACCCAGGACAGTGAGACAAGGAAGGGCTTAGGAGAAGCCACAGGAGAGCCTAGGTGGGCAGCTTTGGCTCGCTGGGAAGTCAGAGAAAGGGGGCCTTAGAGAGAGGTTCAGAAGGTTAACCCTGGATGAGCTGATGCTGCCCATTACTCCCCTAGTTGCAAGTTTCCTGGGATCCCTTAAAGGGAAGAAAGGGGGTAAAGGAATGGCACAGGCATGCTCCCTGGGGGAGAGCTTGCACGGGGACCTTTTGTTGAGGGTATTTATCTCCCTTGCAGGTGGGAATCTTAAGGAAGGTCTCAGGGGAGGCTATCAATAAAATATTCTTCAGCTTCCCAGCTGTGCTTTTTCAGGGTCATGGTCTCCACTGATTGGTCGGAAACAGGGCAGGGGTCCCAGGGGGTCGTTAGTCATTGCAGCCGGTTCTGAGGCAGCCAGTGTCACTTGTCTGGTTTTGCTGATCCCCCCCCCCTTTTTTTTTAACTGAAATACAACTGAGGCCTAGATGTTATCTTTAGGGAGGAAAAGTCAGGGGAGCCAAACCGTATGACCAGCAATATGAAAGATCAGGGGTCCAATCCCCAAGGAAGGTTTGAAAGGTACGTGGGTGCCAGGTCCTTGTTTTCCCAGTTTTGCCCTTTGCTAGGCACCCGAGGCTTTCAGCCCTGGTGACCTTAGGTATCCAACCCATCGCCCTTGCCCTGCTCCTGTCTGTCTAACTTCCTGTTACACTTCTACATTTATAATCACCATGTAAGACTTCCATATTGAACATTATAAGGATTAGCTGCTAAAACAGTTAATAAAACTTGCAATGCTTCAGAATACACATAATTTAATTTCAGTAACTTTTCACAAACACTGAAATGGGCATGACCATTTTTGTAACTATTTGGTGGGCCTGGCTGGGGAGGGTATGTAGGGATTAACAGCAATTGGAGAAAAGATGAAAAGAAACACCAAATACTGCATACAAAATCAGCAGCGAAAGTTTCCTATCTCGGTAAATACCATGCCAATAAGCTTATAGAATAATTATATCAGTTCCCTTAGGTAAGTCAGAAACATCTGCTGGTAACACATAGCAGGTGTTAACAATTACACATACTGAAAATTTTAAAAATGTTTTTAATTAAAAGAATTCTTGTCTTCTGAAAAGGAAAATATGTTAAATTCAAAGATACTCCTGTTTTGAGTGTGCAGAGCACGTAATGCACAAAATTGCAAAGCCCAAATCATCTTGGATCAACCAGGTTTCGTGTTTGGTTCAGATCATGGCAATCAAAAGTGAGTTAGAATTCATTGCACTGTTTACACAATCGGTATTCTGAGCTGAATACTCATGAAATTTAGATAGCAGAGCTGATTACAGAATATTTTGGCTTTATTACCAACGTGTTTGCAGTTAACTGGACCAAATTTAATGGGCACAGTACAAAGAAAAATGGGAGCAAAAGACATTCAGACAACAGAGCATCCAAATCTTTCTTAACCCCACAGAAGACTTTAAATCACCGAAAATAAAACAGTCCATTTGTAGCATGTAACATTATCATCTGTCCCATCTTCAATAGCTGTTAATAATAGTTAACATTTACTGAACACTTTCCATATATCAGGCAGTTTCCCATGCCCATGCAATTTCCACAGCACCATTGTAACATAGGTATTATTACTCTATTTTACAGATCTTAAATAAAAGCTCAGAGAGGTTATCTAACTGGCCCTAGGTCATACAGTTAGTAAATAGTAGACCTGAGATTTAAACATAGGCTTTCTGGCTCTAGGGTGTGGTCACTGTTAGAGGATTGTCATTATTATTATTATTATTACAGTCATTATTTTCTGGCCAAGAACTAGAAGTTACCTGTGCATGAGCAAAAACCCCAAATATTTTAGAATTAATGTCATCTTTAACGATGAAAATTGTGAATGAGAATGATTATAATTTCCTAGATACAATCTACTTAGAAATTCTTTTTTTCTACCACACCACAAAGGGATTTATTTGAGCCTGCAAAGTCAGAATACCAAGATTAGAGGATCCCTAGTATGAACAGCAGTGTCAAGAACAAGAGGTAGTCAGAACAGATGAGAGGAACTCAGAGCAGAAAGCTGCAGTTTTCTGTATGAGAAAGAGCATGCTGTGGTGTAAGGCTAGACTAGTCTCAGAAGTCAAGATAAGAAAATTAGTATGTCACCCGTCTTTGATATTTCATAACTTACTTCCATAAGATGATATGAAAACAAACTTAATGGGAGAACAGCAATCTGTGTCAAGCTTTGCATTCATTGGTCTAAAATACACGAGCTACATTCAGATGCTGAGTCCTGGTCAGCTGCCAAGTAGCTAAGGAACATTTTAGTCTCAGAATTACCATGGTAAACCAGGCTAAAGCAATAGTGGGCAAAGCAGTTATGCTTAAGGTAGTCCAGAGCAAAATTTGATCCATTCCATTCTGATATTACCACACACAAAAATCTTCACGACATTCTTCCTTCCCCTGCTTTGTCTGATTGCTGCCATCACCATAGCTACTTCCATACATTGGGGGCTTTTTAAATCTAAATCATTCCAGATTAAGTGGGAGTGGGGACTTCCACCACACAAGAGACTTCTGGAAACATGAGCTTAGAACGGCGATAATCACTGAAGAACGTGGTCAAATGGGTTGCCTAAACAATGTGTTGGTCCTGAGCCTAGAAGGCATAGTGCAAACCACCACCCCCCCCACCCCCACACACACACACACACAAATTTTAGTTGTATAATTGCTTAGGTTAATTACAGCATGACTCACTGAAATATCCCTAACAACACCCCGTTTTTCACAGCCCAAGTTTGGTGGAGCTGCTAGGTTATCTTTGACCAATTATCCCTGTACTCTTCTTAGATATACTCAATTTAGTGTGAGTAGTAGCAAGAGCTAGGAGAAGACACAGAGACCATATCTGAGACAGTTATTGGTACAGGAGGGAAACAATGGGAGAAAAATAAAATATGGGAGAAAATAGGGAATAAAGGAGAGCCAGGTAACTTTATGGTAAAAAAAAAAAAATCATTGAGGACTTATCATGTGTGTAGCCAATAGTAGGCACTATATTTGTTTTATTTTATTTTATTTTATTTTATTTTATTTTATTTTATTTTTTTATTTTATTTTTTTGCCTGAGAGACTTTGGTACTTGAAATATAAGGTGCACTGCTATTTATTCTTTGTTTAATGCTCAATTTATTAAATATATAACTCTAATAAATGACGTTGCTCTAACCATCTGTACACCATTTAAACAGCTAATAAACCAAAACTTACAAGTTTAATAAATCAGATCCAACCATTTAAACATTGATTAGGATCTCAGTCAAATTTTTCTAAACATTTCAATAGAATCCCATCTAATATGCTTCAGGTACTTTAAAATCAGACAGAAATTTTTATGATGTCCAAACTTATTTAGGAGAAAAAAATCTGGAACAAAAATTATTAATTAAAATTAATATTTGCTTCATATTTTTCAAAGTTTATGTTAATAGTAAATTCCATGTTGAAAATAGAAAATAGCCCTGGCCAGTGTTGCTCAGTTGGTTGGGCATTATCCTGTGCATCAAGATGTTGCTGGTTCAATTCCTGATCCGGGCACATGCCCTGGTTGCAGGCTTGATCCCCAATAAGGGGCATGCATGAGGCAGCCAGTTGATGCTGCACTCTCACATTGATGTTTCTCTCCCTTCCTCTCTCTCTAAAAATCAATAAACTATTCTTTTTAAAAATTGCAAAACATTATCTCAACTAGCAGAGGTTGCAGGATTTGTGTTGTTGATTATATGAACCTCAGTTGGGGCAGGAGAATAAGCTACTGTGTCCAAAATTACCGAAATTTGAGTCAGCACACATGAATTTAGCCAATAATTTAATAACCATTCTTTCTTGTTACGTCAAAAGAATAATTTTAAGTGTAAGTCTTTCATATAGTTTATAATTTCCCATAACTCAATGTTTTTTCCCAAATTGATGTGTTAGGATTATTATAAGCTTATATGTGTCATTAAATATCTTATTATAAGCTACAGGCTCATTTAGAGATTTTTATCTCCCAAGAAATAAGAAATCATAATCTATATTTAAATTTCCTATTAGGACATTCAACTAATCCTCTTTCTTGCACATATTATTGGACTCTCTTTTGAACTGATTATAATGCAATACCACCTGTGTTGATTAGCACTTTGTGTTCTTGGTGTAATTTGACTTACAATTATCCACATTTAATCTTCTCTACTTAGAAAAAGAGACGAATACACATTGACACTGAATAAATAAGTATACATTCAGTAGAAGAAACAGAACACATATACCATTATATTTGTTTGTGTATTTTTGTTTTTGTTTGTTTTTATCTTTTAACCCTCTTCATATATTTCTCCCACCCAACTCACTGCCTCTGACAACCACCAATCTGTTCTCTATATCTATTAGCTTTTTGTATTTGTTTAATTCCACATGTTAGAGACATCATAAGATATTCATCTTTCTCTGTCTGGCTTATTTAACTTAGAATATTGCCCTAAAGTGTGTCCAGGTTGCTGCAAATGGCAATATTTCATTCCTTTTTTATAGAGAGATAATATTCCATTATATGTGCATACCCATTCATCCATCGATGGGTACTTAGGTTGTTTTCATAACTTGGCTATTATAAATAACTAGAGGCCCGGTGCATGAAATTCGTGCACAGGGGAGTATGTCCCTCAGCCCAGCCTGCACCCTCTCCAATCTGGGACCCGTTGAGGGATGTCCGACTGCCGATGGCAAAGCTGATGCTGTAACCACCAGTCAGACATCCCTCTCACAATCCAGGACTGCTGGCTCCCACCTGCTCGCTTGCCTGCCTTCCTGATTGCCCCTAACTGCTTCTGCCTGCCAGCCTGATCACCCCCTAACCACTCCGCTGCCAGCCTGATTGATGCCTAACTGCTCCCCTGCCAGCCTTTTTGCCCCTAATTACCCTCCCCTGCAGGCCTGGTCACCCCTAACTGCCCTCCCCTGGAGACCTGGTCCCCCCCAACTGCCCTCCCCTGCAGGCCAGGATCCCCCCAACTGCCCTTCTGTGCAGGCTTGGTCACCCCCAACTTCCCTCTTCTGCCAGCCTGGTCACCCTTAACTGCCCTCCCCTGCAAGCTTGATCACCCCCAACTGCCCTCCCTTGTAGGCCTGGTCCCTCCCAACTGCCCTCCCCTGCTGGCCATCTTGTGGCAGCCACCTTGTGTCCACATGGGGGCAGTCATCTTTGACCACATGGGGGCAGCCATCTTGTGTGTTGGAGTGATGGTCAATTTCTACTTTTATTACTCTTTTATTAGATAGGATTAAATAGGATAGAGGCCTGGTGCATGGGTGGGGGACGGCTGGTTTTCCCTGAAGGGCATCCCAGATCAGGGTGGGGGTTCCCTTGGGGCATGGGATGGCCTGGGCGAGGGGCCTGTGGTGGTTTGCAAGCTGGCCATGCCCCCCAGTGACCCAAGCAGAGGCCCTGGTATCTGGGATTTATTTATCTTCTATAATTGAAACTTTGTAGCCTTGAGCAGAGCCATGGCAGGCCAAGGCTGCAGAAACTTGGCTTCCTCCATCACCAGGGGCAACTCAAGCCTCCTACTCTCTCCAGCTCCATGGCTCCTGCCATTTTTGTTGGGATTTATCTTCTATAATTGAAACTTTGTAGCCTTAAGCGGAGGCCAAGGCAAGCCAGGGCAGGCAGAAAGCTTGGCTTCCTCCATTGCCAGGGAAACCCAAACCTTCTGCTCTCTCCCTGCCCGCAGCCATCTTGGTTGGGTTAATTTGCATATTCTCTCCTGATTGGCTGTTGGGCATGGCTTGTGGGTATAGCAGAGGCACAGTCAATTTGCATATTACTCTTTTATTAGATAGGACTAGAGGCCTGGTGCATGAAAATTCATGCACTGGATGGGGTGGTCCCTCAGCCTGGCCTGTCCCCTCTCAAAGTCCGGGAGCCCTCAGGGGCAAAAGGCAACCCAGTGATCAGGGGAAGGTGATGCCTCATCACATCTCTGCTGCTGCACTGCCAGCAGCACAAGCCTCGGCTGGCCCTGGTTACCTGAGCCTCAGGCAGCCCTGGGCAGCTGCCATCCAAGGCTTGCCTGCACCTCGGGCCGGCCCTGGGCAGCTGGGGGACTGAGGGGAGTGGGGGACTCTGGAGGCAGGCAGGGCTGAGGGGATTGCGCGTCACCATCTTGTGGCTGTGGGCGCTGCCATCTTTGAAGGTGTGGCAGTCAATTAGCATATTCCCTCCTTATTGGCTGTGGGTGCCGCGATCTTTGAGGGTGGGGCAGTCAATTAGCATATTCCCTCCTTATTGGCTGTGGGTGCAGCCATCTTTGAGGGTGGGGCAGTCAATTAGCATATTCCCTCCTTATTGGCTGTGGGAGCCGCCATCTTTGCAATAGCATGAAGGTTAATTAGCATATTTCCTTTTTATTAGATAGAATGCTGCAATGAACATGGAGTGCATATACCTTTTCAAGTTAGTGTTTTTATTTTCTTCAGATATATACCCAGAAGTGGAATTGCTGAACCATAAGATAATTCTATTTTTATTTTTTTGAGGAACCTCCATGCTGCTTTCCATAGTGGCTGCACCTATTTGCATTCCCACCAACATGGCACAAGGGTTCCCTTTTCTCCACATCTTTGCCAACATGTATTTGTTGTCTTGATAACAGCCATTCTAACAGGCATGAGGTGACATCTCATTGTGGTTTTTATTTGCAAAATCTCTGATTATTAATGATGTTGAGCATCTTTTCATGTACCTGTTGGCCATCAGTATGTCTTCTTTGGGAAAAGTGTCTATTCAGATCTTCTGCGTATTTTAAAATCAGATCAATATTGTTGTTTTTTTGCTATTGAGTGATATTAGTTTTTTATATATTTTGCCTATTGGCACCTTATTTAGCTTTTATGTATTATAACTATTCTGTATACTTTCCATTAACTTTTTCCCTTTTAAGTACAATCATAAACCCATAGTTTTTATAAACTCAAATGCATTACAGATGGATTTAGTAGTAGGTTATGTTTCAAGTAGTGTGTGTGTGTGAGTATAATTCTTACTGTAAGTATCAATCAAAAAGTTTGTTTTGTAAGACACTATCTTAGAACCTAGACAGCCCATAATAAAGGGCTAGAGAAAAAAATCAGGGTGTAGCACAATATGGTGAGCAAAAGGTGAGCTGATCCAGAAAAAGGTATTCAACCTGAAAATTGCCAAGCCCAAACAACACAGTAGAAAAGCAACAGTAACAGAAATCATTGAGAAGGAGGGTGTCAGTATTGGACAACATTAGTTGGACACTAAAAAGAAGAGAATGAATAAACTGAAGAATAACTGAAGAACTGAGACCCTGACCTAACCACCCATATCTACAAGAGTATACCACTCCCTTCACCAAGGATATTTGACAAGAGTGTATTTCTGCTACACTGTTATCATCAGGTTTATGCACACCTTGATTACTTTTTAGGTAAACATGGTTATTATTTATTTCAAAACACAATTTTCTTGATCCCAATTAACCCCTTTCCACACTTAAACCATGAAGGTGGTGGTTACAGCATCAGCTTTGCCATCAGGAATACAGTGATCCAAAGAAAATACTTAGCTCCATTGATATCAGTTTTCTCACCTGTAAAATAGAGGTGATAATACTTACTCCATAGGATTTTAATGAAGACTAGAGGCCCAGTGCACAGATTTGTGCACCAGTGGGGTCCCTCGGCCTGGCCTGTGCCCTCTCGCAATCTGGGACCCCTTTGGGGGATGTTGGAGGCCTGGTGCACGGATTCGGCCTGATCCCTGCAGGCCAGGCTGAGGGACCCCACTGGTGCATGAATCCATGCACCAGGCCTCTAGTATGCATATAAGATCTTTGGTTAATTTCTTCCCACCCCCCCACCCCCTTCCCTCTGAGATTTATCAGTCTGTTCCATGTTTCCATGCCTGTGTGTTGAGTGTCTGCCCCCTGGTGGTCAGTGTGCATCATAGCTACTGGTCGACCGGTTGCTTAGGCTTTTATAAATATACTAGAGGCCCAGCATGTGATTGAAATCCAGCGAGGAGGCACCCTGCCTCCCGCCATGCAAGGAGGCACCCTGCGGGGGGCTGGGACCTGCACCTGACTTGCACAGCACAGGCCGCCGCGGGAGTCAGGCTGGATGGGTGCCACGGGAGGCCAGATCAGCACCTGAATCACAGCGTCCCCCAGCCCCCCTGCCTGTGTCCACTTTGGGGCCGCCTGAGCTGCCACGTCAGCTTGGGCAGGCCCCCCTGCCTCTGTCTTTGTCTCTGCTCCAGGCCTCACCTGCGCATGCAACCTCCTCCTGTCTGGTCGTGACCCATTACAGAGTCCTGGCCTAATTTGCATATTACCTCTTTATATAGATAGATAGATTAAATGAAGCAATCTATGTCAAGTACTTAGCACAATGCCTAATATATGGTGTTCACAATATTATTACTTTTATTATTTGTATTAATCCCAAATCCTCTAAGAACCTCTTAAGTGTTGTTTGCCATGATAATGGTAATCAACCTCGGTGAGCATCAGGCATGATTTATGTCCCATTAGGCAGATATGGGCAAAGGATAATAATTACAGATGAGCATTTAACAAGCAAACTGGAAAATTTCTTCTAAGCAAAATGTTGAAATTCAGAGAGGAAATGAAGTTGGGGATCTAGGCCGTGTGTGTGTGTGTGTGTGTGTGTGTGTGTGTGTGTGTGTGTGTGTGCGCGTGTGTGTGTTACCATATGTGTGCCTAGCATTTATACTGGAGCAGCCTGCATTTCTGATATTCAGCCAGAGGAACTCAATAATCACTATATCCATATGGTCAATCATATAAGCATTTATTGGGTACTTAGTGCATGTCAGGTTCTCTGCCATGTCCCCTGAAGAATATATTGAGTAGTCCCTGAACTTGCAAATAACTCCTAACCTTATTGAGGAAGAAGTGATTTATTCTGTCTGGACACCTGAAATAGGCTTTCCAATAGACAAATACATTCAGTCTTGAAGAACCATTGGGAAATGTTGAAGGGTGGTGTTTTTACAGGAACCACCCTTAATTTAAGTTCACCAAGCAGTTAGTTTTATGGTGACTCACCTAGCTGACAGGCCATAGAAAATAACCAACAATTTGGAAAAGATATATAGCATAAAAATGTTCAAGAAGATTGACTCAAAGTAAAATGTACAGGGTGGACCAGGGAGTGGTCAGAGGGGATGTTGAGAGTTCAGTCAAGAGGTCTTTAGAAAAAAAAAAAAGAAAGAGTTAAGCACCTTCATAGCACTGAGGAATAAAAAGAGGGAGGGGAAAACAATAGAAAAGTGGTGATTTTTACCATATATGACATTTGACTAAATGTGAGGGGCGCAATGGAGAAGGGTTACATATGACTCTGAAATTTGAGGATTTTTACCCTAAATTATTATACTTCATTTGAGTTAATGTGGCAACCAAACCTAGAAAAAAAGAGGGAATAAGAAGAAGTGTATTATCTCTGATGACTCACTGGATGTAAGGAACACTATGTTTCACATGAAGGTGCAGAGTTATATTCCTACTTCAGAAATTCTTTGGGCTTTTAAGGAAAAAATGAAACGTAATAAACACTATAGGTTGGAGTGGCAGACCTTGCTAGTTTCCACTCAATATCCCTTTTTCCTTTCATTCTCACTAACAGCCTATGGGGCAGAGATGTGCCAAAGCAAAATTGTTCGTTTCGCCATTTCTTTTGCATAGGAGGGTGGCCATTGGACACAGTTCTGGATGATGGGATATAAGAAAGAGTCAATGGAAGACTTCTGGGCAGCTTTTGGCTTTCCTGATATAGGGACCACTTCTTTTTTATTGTTTCCTTCTTCCTGCTTGGAATGCAACTGGGAGCCTGTGCTGGACCAACTATCAAGCATAGATGATCAGGAGGGTGAAAAGGCAAACCTAAAGGAGCCTGGGCACTGATGAAATTGTGGAGCCACTGTAGCAGAGCAGATTTGAGCAGACTTGAACTTGAACTATGAAGCCTACCTCTGAACATCTCAGGTGGTTTGATTACCTCTTGTCACTGTGGTTAGGTTTCTATTGCATGCAGTCCAAAAGCAACTCCTAACTGGTATACATGCTTGCAGAAACTTGAAAAATGTTATTGGTACTTCAATAATGTTATTGGTACTTCAATGTTATTGGCTGAAATCCTTAACCTGGTTCAGAAAATTCTGAAATTTTCACTGATTTTATGAGAACCAACATTATGGTTTTCTCTCTTGTCCTTCCAACTCAGCTCCTTCCTATCACAGGAGAAGCCATATCCTCTAACAAGGGAAGCAAGAAGGTAGAGATTCTAGTGTGTGTGTCTTATTTTTCTATCTGATCTTACACAACCCGAAAACTCTACCCTGGCTTTACGACATAAAGTTAGCATTTCCATTAAAATATTACAATTTATCTAATTTTACATATGGTCAGTAGGGAAGGCTGAGTTCTTATTAGACTGTCATAAAATAATATAGGCAGAAGGATGCAGGGAAATAGCAAAGGTATTTTCAAGTAATTAGAACTACAGACAGATCAAAAAGAAAGCCATTGTGCAAATGTCAGTCCATTCAAGGTTATTTCACCTAGAGGAGATAATGTCAGATCCCTGCTTTGGATGTAAAGGAAGTTTTGAAAGTCTTTCTGCCTATCCCCAAATCCTGTCTGAATATCATTTCTGATCTATGAACTTTTTGTCCTGTCTGAAGAGAAAAAGAAAAACAAAGACAATCTTTTGCATAACCATATTTACTCAGAACACTTCTTTAACTTGATATTTACATTTGGGGGGATATACAAATAGCTGTTTCTTTATGAAAACATGGTGATAGTACATAATGGGGTTTTTTTCCATTATCTAAATTGGAGAAATAAACAGTGACCCACTTCATTTTGTTTTCCCTATTTAAATACACACACACACAAATGAGTGAAATCTTTTCATTTTATTTTATTTGGTTGTGGGTCTAAAAATCTGGTTCAACCATGAGTCGCTCAAATAAAAAGTCTGCATTTAATAGCTACCTTTTAACCCAGTGGTCGGCAAACTCATTAGTCCACAGAGCCAAATATGAACAGTACAACGATTGAAATTTCTTTTGAGAGCCAAATTTTTTAAACTTAAACCACTTCTTCTAACACTACTTCTTCAAAATAGACTCGCCCCGGCCGTGGTATTTTGTGGAAGAGCCACACTCAAGGGGCCAAAGAGCCGCATGTGGCTCATGAGCCGCAGTTTGCCGACCACAGTTTTAACCTAATCTTATGCATCACTCTGTCTAGATTCCGGTGCTATATAGAAAAGTTAACTTAATAGTTCACTATTTTCTAAGGCATCATCTCAAGCATATTTCCTTCCATGTTTTTTCTTCTTCCCCTTGCTTCCGGGAACACAGGGAACATTCATTCAGTACTTTCTAAACAGCAATCACTGTGTGATAAACATTCAGAAGCATGGAGAGGAGGGAAGAGATGCAAAGGCTTCGAGATATACAAGACATACTCTTTATCCCCAAGGAGCTCACAGTCTATTGGGGGAGCAAGAGAAAAGCAGCTTCATAGTAATGTCATGTCATTGGCGTATGGACAGGACACTCTAGGAGCGGAGAGGAAGGAGTGTCTAATTTGGAGCCTATGAGCCATACATTCTGAGTCGTGAGAGGTAAGTAGAAGTGCTTCCAGGGGATTAGGGAGAGGAAGGAAAATTAATCCAGGCATGTGCAAAGACTTCAATGCATGAGAGATTCTAATCTAATGGTTTAAAGGAACTGCAATTGGCCTATAGAGGAGTTATAGTTTAAAATCTAGTGAAGGGCCCTGCAGGATAGTAGTCTCCAAATCTATGGAGCTTTAAAAATATAGTAGTCCCATCTTATCTGGGGCGGGGGGGTACTTTCCAAGTTCCCCAATGGATGCCTGAAACTACAGATAGAAGTCTATACATAGGGGTGGACAAAGTAGTATTACAATTGTTCATACGGAAAAAGACATGCTCGTCTGTGATTCGAGTACTCACAACTGTAAACCTACTTTTGCAAACCCCTATGTACTATGTTTTTTTCCTATACATACATTCTTATGGTGAAGTTTAATTTACAAATTAGGTATGGTAAAAGATTAACAACAATAAATAATAATAAAATAGAACAATAATACTGTAATAAGCGTTATGTAAATATGGTCTCTCTTAAAAGATCTTTTGTACTAAGCTTTTTACTAAAAAGATGCACTTTATAGATTCTCTTTGGCATATCCAAATTAACAGAATCACTAGTCTGGTGCCTTGGGGCCATTATTAAATAAACTAAGAATTACTTGAACATAGCCCTGTAAGCCCTTGGTAGTAGATCTGGTAAATGAGTCAGTTACTAAGTGACTAATGGGTGTGTAGTGGATACCCTGGACAAAAGGATGAATCACATCTCTGGTGGGACAGAGTGGAACATCACAAGATTTTTACCACACTACTCAGAATGGTATGGCAATTTAAAACTTAGGAATTGCTTATTTCTGGAATTTTCCTTGTAATATTTTCAGACTGTGATTGACCATAGGTGACTGAAACTATGGCAAGTGAAACTGTAGATACAGTCCCCAACTGTATAGATGTAAGTGTGTGTGTGTGTATGTGTGTGTGTGTGTGTTTATACAAATGAATGAATACTTGTGTGTATATCTGTGTGTGTAACAGATATTTCAACATAGTAGATAGGTTGTCATGCTCTAAGATTATTCATTTGAAAAACTCCATAGCAATTCTGATGACTTATCAGGTGTGGAGACCACTGTTATAAGTAATGAGGAGCCCCTGAAGAATTGCAAGGCAGGGAAGGCATAATCAGATTTACATTTTAGGAAATTCGGTCCGGTAACCTTATGAAAGCTAAAATGGAGGCTATAGGCTGTGAGACCTGCTGATGTAGTTGAAAAGAATGAGGATTTAAAAGCAATAGAGTGGAGTCAGAGAGAAGGTATACTTCAGATGCACTCAGGAAATAGCCACTACAGGGAGGAATAGTAGTTTGTTAGGGAAGAAGATGAATTTTAGACTCTTGGTTTTAAATTGGTTTGGAATAGAACTTGGAAATACAAGTATTTACAGTTTTTAAAAATTCCTGATGAGGAACCTGAAGAAATTGGATTTTGTGCACCTGGGTAGTAAAGATAATATCCTTTATTCTTAAAATCATATTACTTAGACAACTTAGTAAAATCATAAGACAGATCTTACCTACTCAAGTGTAAAAACCTCATTTAAAATGTTAAATTTAATCTGAAGTTGATGGGATATGCAAGGGTTTATAAATTAATTAGAGTGACAGATTGTGCTACCCTGACCTACCATATTAATTTGAATTAAGATATCATTTCAGGGTTATCTTTTCACTTAGTACCAAAACAGAATTCTAACCAGAATTACCAGTTCCTATTAGTCATACATGATCCCAAGAACTGTTCATTAATATCTTTACTTCTATCAAAATAATGTCTTCTGTTTGTTCTTCGAAAAGACTATTGGGGCTACAGCTAGATGGAATTGATGATTCTGATACTTTGTATTTCATTTTTACACTTAGTTCTTTCACACACAGTGAACTTCATGAAGTACAATGACATGTGGTAATGTATCAGTGTTATAGATTACTTATAGTCTTGCTTCAAAGTCAGTATAAGACCAAATGGATAAAATAATTGTTTAACTTTCAATAAAAGTGTCCCTAAACAAGGAAATAGCTCATACATAAACTTTATCTTCACAAGAGGAACAGCTAGTAGCTTTTAGAAAAGAGCCCACATACATGCCAAGTTAGCAAGTTTCTACCCAGGCTTTAGAAGACTAAAAGGCCCTTTCCAATGGTTGACAGCCCTCTTCAACCAACTTTTCTCCTTTCAAGTCTAAATCTTTTGTTTCACTTTCAGCCTTTCCTCCTCTAGCCTGTCTTGAGGAGGTGATAGATAAAAATGCTTATCAATTGTTCTCTGAATAAAACACTGAAAATACCCACAGATCATCTTGAAATTGTTCCTCATCCAGAAAAATCCCCAATCTTTTGACCTTTCCTCAAAGGTCTTATTTTCCAAAACTTGGATAATCTTGGTGGCTTTCCTCTGAACATTTTTTGATGCTTTCGCATGTATTTTTGGTTGTGGAGCTCAGGAGTGGTCACAGCAGTCTGCCTGGTGTGAAATGTACTAAAAGACATAGGTAATGAGCATCACATCTTACATTGCTGTTTTAGGTATGATATCAATATCATGCTGCTTTTTTTTTTTCTAATAAAAAAATTGAAATTTTGCTAATTCATTGTGAATTTGCATGGTTCCACTATGGACCAGAGGTATTTTACTACATGTTGCTGGGGAATTCCCATGATGTTTTCTCTCTCTTTCTCTTTCTCTTTCTCTTTCTCTTTCTCTTTCTCTTTCTCTTTCTCTTTCTCTTTCTCTTTCTCTTTCTCTTTCTCTTTCTCTTTCTCTTTCTCTTTCTCTTTCTCTTTCTCTCTCTCTCTCTCTCTCTCTCTCTCTCTCTCTCTCTCTCTTTAGAATGGAAGGGTGGGGGAGAGAGAGAAAGAGAAAAAGAGAGAGAGAGAAAGAGAGAGAGAGAGAGAGAGAGAGAGAGAGATGGATTGGTTGCCTCCCCCCACATGCCCTGACCAGGGCCGGGGATCAAACCTGCAACCCAAGTACATGCCCTTGACTTGACCATGAATCAAACCCAAGACCCTTCAGTTCTTGGGCCAACACTCTAACCACTGAACACACTGCCCAGGGCTTTTCTTTGTCTTTGTCACAAGTGAACATGTGTGCCCATATCAGTCATGTTGAAATTTGATCCAGCACAGTAGTGAGCACGATTAAACACTAAGCCCACAGCTGACTCTTGTGGAAGTCACTTGCTAATTGATGACCAACGTATAGGTATAATTTTCACTTGTGTGTTCACTTGGAAGCATCTGAATGCCACTCTTTGGGGGATGATTGATAAAAGTGGGAGGTGGGCTAGAGACAGAAGAGTTGTGACTTAAGGCAATGGGGAGACCAAAACAAAAGATGAAAGCAAAGTTTAAAAATGCTGAAAAATTAAAGAACCAGAAGGGGAACCTAACAAGAAATCAAAGTTGAAGGCGACCAGAGGTAAGCACTGAATTTAACGTTAAAGGTTAGAAAGTAAAGACAACAAAAACTTATAATGGTGAATGGGGTGGAGAGGAGCAGACACATGTTGGTTACCCAAGAACAATCTTTCCCACAAATAATTTAGACTTGCCATTATGAACAGATCCGGTAGGGCTAAGGGATATGACAGCCTGGCTTAAAAGGGCTGGGAGAATGGATCAAAGCTAGACGGTACAGATGAATTTCCTAACTGATCATCTAGTGTGCTATTACAGGACCAGATGAAAATGAAAGTTCAAGTTGAGAATGGCTATCATTTTCCCTGATTCTACCAAGTCTGGCACTGTCTCTCAAACCAATAAAAAAAAGTTTATTGTTTAGAAAAATAAAAATATAAAAGTGCAAAACTTTTATATTTACCCTGTAATTCTGTTTATTGGATTAAAAAATTATAGCTTATGTATTCTTTGATATGTGGAGGTTATTTGCTGGCTCTTTAAAAAGCCATCCCTATTCCTGCTACACACAATACATAAGGGAACATTTAGCCTCATGTTTCATGTGCCAGCCCTCACTATATGCAGCCCCTAGAATACATAATAAAAAGACAAATGAAAAGCACATTAGAAATGCACCTAGTGGTAGGAATCCAGCCAGTGTTGATTGCAGATGTTTTGTTTGAATCAGTGGCTATATTGAAGGGGAGAAACGCCCTTTATATAAAAGATAGCATTGCCAGAGAATCCTGGGAGGAAATGGCATACTCTAACAAATACCATATTTATCTCTAGTATACATATCAAATGTATGAATGTCATAATATTTTCTTCCAGATTACCTTGTTTATTCCATATAGATTGCAATTGTTTATCATTGATAGTTATTCTTTTGGCTCATTGTATCAATTTTTCTTATTCACCACATGGAGTAACTAGCTAAATATTGGCTCAATTTGAGTGGACACTCCAGGGCCTTAAGGAAAAAGTTGAAATTCCAGAGTTTTCTAAACCCTGAAATAACAACTATGACTTCATCTTCCAGGCTCATCTTGCAGGTTATCATACGCCCTAGGCCCCGTCTCACTACTAAACTTTTCACTCTTCCCGAAATGGGCATGTTCTATGATGCCTCCTGCTTCTGTCTATGATTCTTCTTCTGTCTGGAATGTCACAACTTTTCTTCTCTGCCTGGCAAACGCCTATTCACCTGCCAAATGCCTGCTCTAAAAAAATAATAATAATAATAAAATAATAATAATAAAGTCACTTGTGGGAAAGCTTCTCTAATCTTGAAGACTGAATAAGGCACACGCTTTTCTTTTCTTTTTTAAAGTATATTTTTATTGATTTCAGAGAGAAAGGGAGAGGGAGAGAGAAACAGAAACATCCATGATGAGAGAGAATCATTGATTGGCTGCCTCTGCTTGCCCCACACTGGGGATCAAGCCTGCAACTGGGGTATATGCCCTGACCAGGAATTGAACAGTGACCTCCTAGTTCATAAGTCAAAGCTCAACCACTGAGCCATGCAGGCCGGGTGACACACCCTTTTCATTATTCCTTAACTATAGCATTCACATTATTGTGTCATAATTGGTTGCAAATGTGTTTGATTAGACTCCTTAAGAGCTCTTTAGGATCTATAGCAATACCTGGTGCAGAATAGGCGCTTGATAAAGGTTTGAAGGGTTAATCAATCAATTGGACAATGAGATTTACCATTCTGAAATGTTTATGCAATCCTGGAATTGCCAGATCAATAATTCATTGGCTAAAGTATTCAATAATGTGCCAAAGAGGCTGATGAGCTGGGAGAAGACATTTTAGGGGGAACATTTAACCTAGAACAAAGCCGGGCTCCATTTACAGCATGGCTCATGGAAAAGCAGATGTCCCTGTTTCCAAGGGAGACCTCAGAGACAAATGGGTGGCTGAGCCTCCCAGCTGCTCCTTCTAAATGGTGTGGCGACAGGCACCGCTGATTCCACAAATCAAGGGCATGCAGCCTCCCTCACTTGCACACCCAGAGATTACCGAGAACTGTACACACCCTTCCCTCCAACATTTCCCCTGAGAAGTGAAGATTACAGTGGAGTACCAGATTACCCATGATTCTGTAAAATGGGCAAACATTAGAGTTCTGTCTTGGACATGCCAACTCTTACTTCATTCAAACAAAACAAAAAGCCAAACCAGAAAGTCAGACTTATTTCTTTAAATACAAGTGGATAAAATACAACCGGCGCAACTCACCAGCTTTGTTTTAAAGTCACAGGAAGGAGAGAGTCTATGAAGGCTAAATGTCCCAAGCGATGGTAACACATTTTCTTCAGTTTCACCTGAGAATCAACGAGAAGACATTTCTTATTAACGTTGTTAATAACCTCTCGTGGGATTTGTGACAGGTCCTAGGTGAGCCACACAGCATTTTATAGGTGTGGTACAAAAGTGACGTTGAATATTAAGACAAACCAGTTATGGTTTAGTTCTTTTAACATTGTTTTGTAGACAGAATGCAAAATAGAATGAAGGATGCATTATGTGCAGCAGACTTGTCAAAATGCTATGGAGAGGTGCAAAACACCATTTGTCTAATCCACCCTGTGGAAATGGCAGAAATCCAAGTTGTTTCGAATGAGACCCTATGATGGAGATGTATCTTGTGGCCCCTGAACAGTCCAACGCAGAGGAGTTACAATGGCTATTGTCCTCAATGATAAAATCAACTGTTTATGCTTCTGTGTCCTAGCTCGCAGTTCCCTTTCTTCCTCTGTTGAAAAACCTCACACGTTAATAAACATAAATGAAAAATATTTCTGGTCTAAAATTAAACCCTAAAGCTTTGATGGATCATTAAATGCCACTCACAGATTCTTTCCTTGGTCCAAGCTACAATTTCTGCGGTGAGAATGTTAATTTTTTAACTCCCAGCAACCATTTTAGCTCAATTTCTTTGACAGAGACTACCAGGGTCGCAGAGGAAATGAAACACTTAGCAGGCCTGGCCTTGGCGCTTTTTCTGCCCCAAGCAAGCAAACAAGAACAAGGTTACAGTAGCCCTGAATGGAATCAGAAATGGGAGAGAGGTTTTCTTCCCCCGCTCCTAGTAGAAGCTTCTTGAACTAAAACCACTTTAAGATGCGATCTGCGCTGGGGAAACCGCTGGACACCTGCTGCAGGAGGTGCCTGTGATTTTGCAATCCACCCTGAGCACCAGCACCTGAAGACAGAGCCCCCGAACTTCTGTCTCCTCCTGGACATGAGTAACTGCCTGGTTTTGAATTGAGGCGGCTGGAGGCCGCCTCGGCTCGTGGACGGACACATAGAAGATGCCAAGGGCTGCTTTCAATTGGAGCCTGAAACTTTACGTTTTAAGGAGACAAATGAACAGCAGTACCTGATCCCTTCAATCTCGGCAAAGGAAGTGCTGTGGCCCTTTGCACCTGTTAATACTTGCCCCTGGTACTGACGTGACCCGCCCAGCTGCTCACTTCAGTTAGCCCAGGGCCAGTCTTGGCGTTGACTCACAGAAACACCACCACACCAAGAAGGGTCCCGGTGCGTTGGAGCTGGCATGGTGCCAAGGCACACTCAGCGGCTGCACCTTTGACCAACCTGTCTCCCTGAGTGCAAGGTCTTGCTGGACGTTTGAGTCCCAAAAACCTAAAGGAGTCCTTCTGTTTCATTTAATGGTTGTTGTGGTTTTTTTTTTTTTTTTTAAGATATTTATTTTTTTCCCTTTTTTTTAATTTTATTTTATTGATTTTTCACAGAGAGGAAGAGAGAGGGATAGAGAGCCAGAAACATCGATGAGAGAGAAACATCGATCGGCTGCCTCTTGCACAGCCCCTACTGGGGATGTGCCCGCAACCAAGGTACATGCCTTGACCGGAATCGAACCCGGGACCCTTGAGTCCGCAGGCCGACGCTCTATCCATTGAGCCAAACCGGCTTCGGCTGTGGTTTTTTTTTTTTTAATCTTTATCCTTGAGAGTATTATAGATATCCTCCCTTATTTTCTCCCCATTTCTCCCCTCCACCTGGCTCCCGCTCTACCCCAAGCCTTCACCTCACTATTGTCTGTGTCCATCAGCTATGCATATACTGTATATGCATGTAAGTTCTTTGGTTAATGGTTCTTTTTTAAAATTTTTCTTCTGAAACACCATTTCTTTTTTTGCACCTCTACTTAATCTTTTCCTCAACCTTCATTCTTTTCCTTTCCAACTCTATACAGAAAGACACTCAGAATGGCACTTGTTTCAGTTCTCACTTTTTAGCAACAACAACAAAACAGATGAAAGAGCCCAGCTGGGGTGGCTCAATGATTGAGCGTCAACTTAAGAACCAGGGGTTGGCGGTTCGATTCCCAGTCAGGGCACATGCCCAGGTTGCAGGCTCAGTCCCTGGTGTGGGGGATGCAGGAGGCAGCCGATCAGTGATTCTCTCTCATCATTGATGTTTCTCTCTCTCCCTCTCCATCCCTCTCTGAAATCAATAAAAATGTATTTAAAACAAAAACAAACAAACAAACACAAAACAGATGAAAGGAAATAAAAACATCCATGTCAATATTTGTCCTTATTTGTCAAATTCTTAAAAATCAAAAGGAGCGGTCCCCCACCCTTGTGTCTCTTTTGCTTCAGTGCTAAGTTCCTTTTTAAAATTAGGTCCTCTGGTCAGAAGGAATTCGAGACTCTCCCACCTCCAACTCATTTCAATCCTGATTCTGGGGCAGGGCTGGTAGGGTGGAGACAATCCTTTTGTCTGTACTCAGTGATGAAAACATCTATGACAGCTTCCTCCCTGAATTACTACTGAAAGCACCACCCTTCTCTCCCTCTCTTTCCCGAGCACCATCGGCATTCCTTTTTTATTTGAGTTATATTGAATGTGCCCTTTTATGACATGCCTAAGAGATGCTTAGAGACATTTCTTTATTCACTTCCCAAGTCTCCACTGTTGCTAGCACCGGAAATTTATCACCTCCTGGGCAAAGACCATGCTCTCACTTTTAGTGGAGCTCTAATCTTGCTGGGAGACATTTGATATATGCCCAGCGCTGGAAAAGTTCCTTCGTTCGGATAATGAGGGGTGGGTTCCTTTAACACTACTTGTCTGTTCTATCGCGCACGGGCAGTGAAATATCCTGCCCTGGCCCACGGTGGAGTTACTTCCTTTTGCTTCATGATAGAAAAGCAGCCAGCTCACCGGGTCTGTCTCGTGTCTACGCGACCATCTGGAACAACACGTCAAGGGGCAGGCAGACCTGCTTACCATGCGGCACCGCCTCCATAAACTGACCTCAGTGGGTAACATCTTTCCCATTTGCCAGGAGATACATCTGCAGACAATCTCGTTTTCCAGTCGGAGTGTTCACACAGTTAGTAAGAGGACAGGTTCTATAAAAAAAACAAACCCTCCTATATCTGTATATATTTGTTTTGCTGTCAAGTTCCCTGGAGTTTTTGTTTGTTCAGGGGCTGAGCTGGTAGCAGGTGTTTGGAACAATTAACAGAAGCAGGGATACCAGGAGTGGGCAAAGGGTGGAAGAATCGAAAACAAAAGCTTGATGTGGTTTTTTTTTTAAAGACCCTTAAAATTACAAGTCAGAACTGCAGACGAATGCACAAATAGTGTTATGTTTAAAGTTTAATCTACTATAATTAAACTATGAATATGTGTCTCAGCCATAGAATATGAAGCTAAGTATAAAAAAATATCACTTTGAGCCCAACCGGTGTGGCTCAGTGGTTGAACATCGGACCTGTGAACCAGGAGGTCACTGTTTGATTCCTGTCAGGGCACATGCCTGGGTTGTGGGCTCGATCCCCAGTGTGAGACATGCACTCTCTCATCATTGATGTTTCTATCTCTCTCTCTCTCTCCCTCTTCCTTCCTCTCTGAAGTCGATAAAAAATATACTGTATATTAAAAATATATCACTTTGAGTGAATGTATTTTATGTGATTTCTTTTTAACACTATAACCATATTCTGTAGAACCTGTAAAGCTTGAAATGTGAGACATATATCAGATCTGTCTATGCAAATGACAGAAGCAGTCCATTCTATTTGCTCCAGGTAGTGAAAATGCACATACAGAGAGAACAACCAGGAATGCTTTGAGCCATTTAGCTATTTGCAGAAACTTCTAATCAGATGGAGGGAGTCTTTTTGCTTCTGTGTGGGTGACTTAGATAGTTCATTGGAGCTATGCCAAAGAGTCTTTTTCATCTCAAAGCAGTTTGGGGAAAATTATATTTATTTGGATGGTTTCACACTTTGAGTTTTGATTTCATTAAAACCAGCATGAATTTACAATTATAGATTTCTAACTTATTCCATAAGCATAAATGCCAACTCATTTATGTTCTAACAAATAACACAGGCCCAAACACTTTGCCTAGAGGGGAATAATGGCTCTCAATCCTCCGTTTTTCATTATTTTAACAAAAGAAGTTTAAACAGGTCTTTCTACTAATATTCACTGACCATTTCTTAAGTGAGACATACCGCTAGGTGCTGGGGTTATACCAGTGGGGGAGATTTGGTCCTGACCTGGAAAGGTTCCCATTTTATTTGTGAGAACAGGTATATTAGAACTTATAAAATATAGTATAATAATTGATAGAATTGTGTACCAGTTACTTCCAGATGTAGGAGTAAGCACTTAATTCTGCTAAGAGGATCATAGACAACCTTGTTGAAAATGTAACATTTTAACTAAGCCTTAACATATGGTTAGAGTGGAGTTGGAAGAGGTAATAGAGGGGATAAATGGTGATGGAAAAAATAAAATAAATTATTAAAAACACACACACACAAAAAAACACCACCCACAAACAAACAAAAAACATGATCCAGCTAGGATTAAAAAAGAGAGAGAGAGAGAAGGTACTATGTCAATAATTTTTCTATGGGTGCTTGAATTAGAAGAACATTGCTGGCTTGCTAAATAAATATACCAGGGATGATAAAGATAATGAGTAATCTCTGAAGTGAAACAGAGCATTGTTGTCACAATGGTACAGATACCTAATGTCAGGGGTCTTGATCCAGCATCTTGAAGGGTTCAGGAATCTGGAAAAGGGAATGCTGTAAATTATTAAAGAGTCCAGAGAGGAAACATAATTTTGGAAGGCATTTTGGGGAGCCAGAGAAGACTTAGCTAAAGAAACCAAGTCCTCCTGTCTCTCTGGACCCCTTACTTTTTATTAACACAAATTGTCCTAAAGCAAGGTAGATATACATATCAAAGGCCAAGGCTTAGTATACAGAATCCATTGTCAGATTGGGGGAACTGCCTATGGCTGTTCAGGTGTTTGGCCAGTAGGAGGCAATAACATGTAGATTAAAATGCCCTCAGCTGTCTGGCAGCAAGCAATCATTTATGCATCCTTTTCAGGTTTGGGGAAATGCCCTCAGCCATTCCAGATGATTCAGCCCTACCGACATGCTGGAATTAGCTTCCGGCAGATACCCTAGGAAAGATGAAAGTCATTTCTCAATGATTGGTGAGCAGAAGATAGAGAATGGGACAATAAGAAAGAAATTTATGTCAAGTAACACTAAAGGGAAAAGGAGGTAAAGAAAAGCCAAAAGTTGCCTGAAATTAGTGGCCATATATATGAAGGAGGAAGCTAAGTGGATTAATGAAAAATTTAGAATCATGTCCATTTAGGCCTCTATTTTCTCCCTGAATCATCAAGGCTAAGAGGGCTCATTGACTTTCATCTTCTAATAAAGTCTAATTATCCATAAGGACCTACCCAAGTAGTTTAATATATTTTCAAATTGGCCCATGTCAAATACATGTGAAACCAAAATGGTATTTGCCCTCCTACCCTGGCTAACCCCCTTCTCTAATTCACTTTAGTTCTTAGCCATTTTGCATTTCTATTCTTCATGCAAACTATCATTTCCATTCAAGCACAGAAGTCTTCCTAAGTCAAAGGGAGCAGATTCACATAATACCCCTTACCAGGCATTGTTGACTAGAATATATTGTTAGCACTAAAATGTATAATCTCTACTATCCTTTTACCTCGTGCATCTTGCATTAGGCTTTGCCACTTATCAAAGACAAGATGATTTTAAAGTAAAATTCATCATCTATGGCTATTAAGCCCCCATAAATTGATAGCATTCCCAAGGGAGCAAATATATGGCTGGCTGCCTAGATATATGACATCAGGAGAAAGAAAACAATGTTTCATAAATATTAGATATTTTTCTTTCTTTTATGATAGTCCTCTTAGGAGGATAGGTTTTATCTTTAGCTTATTTGGACCAAAGTCTGTTTTCATTTTCATTCCTAATATCTTTGAGCTCTGTAAAACAACTCTTTCTATATAAATTCCCCTCACGAAGTCCTCCCCACAGCATTGTATCTTGAATTATGCTTAGCACATGATGATATATAGATGGTTGACCATGGATAGTAGGTATTTCACCAGGCAATACAGCCAGTAAAAATGCATGGGTTAACCCACAAAAGGAAAAAGGTGGAGATTATTTTGCCTGGAGAAAACAAGCTAGGATTATCTGGAATTAATTATTCTGTTAATTCACACTTTGAATAGGTCTACAAAACCTACAACCCTTCCTTCCAGCCTCTGTAGTAGAGCACAGAAAGAAGTCTTAAAAGACCTGGGTTTGAATTTATCTCATATTTCCTGCCTCTAAAAACTTGGATAAGTAACATAATCTCCTTAAGTCTTGCATTTTTGTCTAAACATTGGGAATAATGGCATCTTCACTGTGTGCCTGGTATTTCTTTGGAAAAATCAAATAAAGTGATGCATATTGTGCTGGACCAGACTACAAAGGCTGGTTCCACTTCCAGGATTAGCTAGAACGGCCACAACAAAGCCTCTGTGCAAGGTGTATAAGCGCGATGAAGGGCAGATGAAGATGGGATGAGCAGCATGATGACTTCTCATTCCCCTGAATGTATACCTGAAGTGTCGTCGTCTTAGCAATCCCATAGGGCAAAGTATCCACCAATCAGGAGATTTCAGGACTCACTCCATTTTAAATCCTTTAAAGCTGATGGAGAAGTGATTGGAAAGGTTTACATATGGCCAAATTACCCAAATTTAACATCTTGTTTTATAATCTCTTGCTGCTTCGTTGTTATGTATAACCTACTATTTCCATGTCAGATTTCCAAGGCTTATTCAAAATTTTAATGCAACAGATCTGACCATGGCCTATCACATTTCCAAAGATTTAAAAACTATGATATTAATATAAGACAGGATGGCTGTTGGGCTCATATAGTTTGTACTGACAAAACACAATTGCTTCTAAGTTATTGAAAAGCTAACAATGAGTTTGTAGATTATCCTGGACCTTAGCATTTATTCTTTTTCCTCTTTTGGTGTATTTTTGAAAAGTCATTATTATTTAATATATACAAAAATTAGATAGATGATAGTGAGCAAATTCTACAACTAGAATGGCAGAAAAAAATAACACCATCATGACAGCGAACCTAAAAATGTTCTGCGGGAGATATTTTTACTGGTGTGTGATGGACTCAAAATGAAGTACCACTCTTCTGTTGCTTATTTCTATCCTAGAGGTAGGCAGTCTCACAGCCCAGAAACTCTTCTCCTCTGGTTGGATTGGATGATGACAGATGCAACAGCAATCGTTTATCACAGATCATGATTCAGCGATTTTGAGCCCTGAGTTCCTGTTCACAACAGAGGTGGGAGTTTTGGAGCAACAGTAAGACATGACTTTAACACACCAGCTGCTGTAGCCCTATGTCAGACCCAGGTTTACAGCTTTTGCGACTCCCTTTCTACCAGTTTCTGGCATTCAAAACAGAGTTTCTCGCTTTCTGGCTCCCTTTTCACAAGGCTATCTAAACCTTTGTTAAGATTTATGTCTCTCACTGACTTACATCCTAACCTGGTCATTATTATGACTATTTTAGCTAATTTGTTATGGTGGTAGAACAACTTCATATTTATGAGTCAAAACATTTTTATGGTCTTGGTAGTGCAAATAAAATCATGTTTGTACCTTTTATACAAAAAAGTACTCATTATCAAACCTCAACATGTTTAGTATGAGTTTTCTTTTTCCCTGAAGGAAGATAATTTTAACAATATTCTGTAGGAAACTTCTGATGCACAGTCCGATTTCTTTCAGTGAGACAATGAGATAATCACAAACAAAAGTTTAGGATGTCTCCTAAGCCACATATCCTAGTAGGAGACTAAATAACAGAGTAGAAAGAATATTCTGATGGAATTAGGAGACCTTTGTATTAATCTGAGATTTGATCATGTAGCTTTGTGGGTCTTAGATTTTTTATTTATAAAATGGGTTCCATGGTTCTTAAAATCCCTTCCTAATCAATTTCCTCACCTATAAGACAAAGGTAACAAGAATAGCTATCAAAAGGGTTGCAGTGAGGATTAAATGGTGTTCAGTACAGTTTAGTGCAGGAACATTAACAAAAACTCAATAAATTAAATATTTCTATAATAATTATTTTATTATTTATATTATATAACATGTTTGAACATGTTACATATGCATCTTTACTATAAGGTGTCTCCAAAAAATCTATACACACTTCAACAGCTGATTCTATTACCTTTTGAAAATGAAATGTATCTTAATAAACATTGCCTTTATAATTATTCAAAGTACATACATATCCATTTTTTGGGATACCCGGTATATTGAATATAAATAGTTAAGCTACATATAAAATCATTGGATCTGTACAATAGGTACAAAATATGTTGGATACCAAAGGACTTGTATGCATGCATATTAGCATAACCAATGGACACGGACATTGGGGCTGTGGGGGCTTGTTCTGGGGGGTGGGAGTGGCTGAGGAGGGGTGGATGTGGGGGAAAGTAGACATATGTAATACTTTAAACAATAAAATAAACGTTATAAAACTATGGGGTTTAAGTGTAGAAAAGAAGACATAGGAAATTATTGATAGAAAAATCAAAAGGGTTTGTTGGTTACTGAGGAAGTTTACTTATACTTTGCAATTTGTCTTTTTAATTTCTTTCCTATATTTTTAATGTAATTTTATCATTTCTATAATTTTAACTAGCATTCTCGTACAAGTGATTATCAATTTTAAATCCATAGCCCTATTCTATTCAGTGGAATAAATCAGCATTTCAAAAGGCAAAATATCCTATATAATAAAAGGCTAATATGCAAATTGACCAAACATTGGAACGAATGGTCACTATGACACACACTGACCACAAGGGGGCAGACACTCAATGCAGGAGCCTGGCTCACAGCTGGCAAGGGCCTAAGCTGTCAGTCCGACATCCCCTGAGGGCTCCTGGACTATGAGAGGGTGCAGGCTAGGCTGAGGAACGCCCCCCACTGGGGCTCCAAGTTAGGAGCCAGCAGTCCCAGATTGTGAGAGAGATGTCCGACTGCTGGTTTAGGCCCAGCCAGGATTGGGCCTAAACCGGCAGTCAGACATCCCTTAAAGGAGTCCCAGATTGGAGAGGTGCAGGCCAGGCTGAGGGACTCCCCGCCCCTGTGCATGATGGTGGGTTAATTTGCATACATAGGCACTGAGTGGCCAGGGGGGCGTTCTGCATCGCCCCAGCTGCCCAGGCCTCTGGGCAGCCTGGGAAGGCGGAAAGGCAGCTCCAGGCCTGAGCGAAAGGTGGCTCCGGCTGGCACAAAGGCAGTGCCGGCAGCCAGGGAAAGGAAGGCCCATTCTTGCATAAATCTTTGTACATCAGGCCTCTAGTCCTACCTAATAATAGACAAATATGCAAATTGACCATACCTTCGCTATGCCCACGATTGGCCAGGAGGCGTGGAGGGGCGGGACTCGGGGTGGCTGGGGTGGCCAGCAGTGGCGAGAGCTCAGCATCTGCACCATGGCTGTGCTGCAGCACAGAAGGGGCCTCTGGGGCAGCGATCCCATGTCCCGCCGCGGACCATCAAAAGCGGGGGAGCTGGCTGCCTGTCCGCTCCAGCACCAGGCCTTTCAGAAGCCTCTGCCATGCCGGAGGCTTCTGAAAGGCCTGGTGCACCAGCGGACAGGCACTCAGCTCCCCCACGATCGAAAGCGGGGAGCTGTGTGTCCGCTCTGGCACCAGCAGACCCCCTGCCATCAAAAGCGGGGAGCAGGCTGCCAGCAGTGTCCGCGGAGCGTGCTAGGCTTTGTGGGGCAGTGAATGTGGCCTGGATGGCAGGTTAGGCCTAGGGGACCCTACATGTGCATGATTTAATCATGCACTGGGCCTCTAGTTATTATATAACAAAATAAAAATTGTTTTTAAAAGTAGTTATCTCATCAGACTATATGCTTCTTCTAACAAATGTTGACATAAGTCATAGCATTTTGAGAGCTCCTCATCTAGATTTGTGTTCATAGTCAGTTTCAATAGGAAATTTAATATAGAGGTTTATCTGAAAAATAACTTCCAGTCTTAAATACTCACTTTCGTTATCAGAACACCTACAAATAAATGTATGCTTTTTCCAAAGATCAAATGCATCCTCCAAGAATAGGCATTGTTCATCTTCTAGGAATATTGGAAAAACGTAAAATAGAATCCTAGTTTTTTCTTGTAAGATACAGTTATGAAATAATTTTCAAGTACCAGAAAACATTATCAGAATTATTATGAAAACACTGACAAACATTTAAATGACTCTGGCTACATTATAGTGAGTCCACTGTGGCATCAATATGCAAAAAAGTGTAGAAATTCTACAGAAGTATAATTTGAGCTTGCCCTTGCATGATAGAGTAATATGTCCCAGATTATGCATTTTAGATCTAGAAGAAATCTTCTTTTAAATTCTCTAATTTTACTGATGAGAAAACATAGCTAAAGAGATATGACTTTCTTAAGAAAATCCAACTAATTAGAGAATAGGAATTAGGTTTACTAGGGCTCTTTTTATGATAATAAAACACACATCTCTCTCACCCAGCCAGTATGGCTCAGTGGTTGAGAGTCGACCAATGAACCAGAAGGTCACAGTTTGATTCCTATTAAGGGCACCTTCCCGGGTTGGGAACTTGATCCCCTATAGGAGGTGTGCAGGGTGCAGCTGATCAATGATTCTCTTGCATCATTGATGCCGTCTCTCCCTCTCCCTTCAATAAAATATATATATATATACACACATATATATTATTTTTTAAAAAAAAACAAACATCACTCTGTTCAATCAAATCCACAAGTGATTTGGAGTATGAAATAGGATGGTTTTTATTTACTGAATTAATAAAACCAGCATATTGTTTTAATGTTAAATTTAAATCTAGAATTATACTGCTATCATTTTTATTTTGTTTTCAATGTTTTTAAAAATATGTTATATGTCTTTGAAACTAAAAAGAAAGATTCTTTTATATTTCATTACTTTCTAGATAATTATGACTACATGCATGAGCACTGATAAAATGCCTAACAATTAATATAACATTGTCACTGTGGGGAATGGTCAGTATTTACAGACAAAGTGTGGACTTGAGATACAGCTTGACAACCTTAAAAAAAAAAAAAGGTTATATAAAGCCAAGTTTCTCTAGGTGGAAAATGTTTTTCATATAGCCATCAGCACACTTACAAAATTCCCATCTTGCTGCAAAAATAGAGCTGAAACTGTTAAAGCTGCTGTGATTACTATAAAGAAGCCCAAACGTTGAACTGGATGGAGCATATCACAGGAAAAGTCATTTCTTCCGCCTGTGTTATGAAGGGGTTAATTATGAGACCTGAGATAAGGTGTTCGCACATCTAGGCACTTCATCAAGCCATGGAGTCAGGAAACAAGGGAGAACAGACGAAGGTGCTAGGGATAATAATGATGGCAAGTAATGATTTCCCTAGAGGTGAACTGATCTATGGCCACAAGCAAAGAAAAAAAAAGGCTAGAAAGTACCATAACATTACCTTGGAGTACTTAACAGACTCCAAAGCAGTAACCCCGTGTCAGAAAAGGCCCATCATCCTGCTCATTTTGGGTAAAAGAGTTATGCCAAAGTACAAGAGGGGAATGCAAAATTCACATACGAAATTAAACAGCTGAAAGGTATGATTTAACAATGCTCAAAACTCAATAAGCCAAAGATAAACAGCAAATTAGATGACTCAATGTCAGGAGGAAAAAACATCTTCCATCGATCCCATCGTCAAAAATTAATCTGCCTGAGAATGCCCTCTGCTCCAATCCCCGAGCTGATGAAGAGTGGAGAAATAGAGTAAAACCTGTGTACGAGCGCTTCACCTTCAGGCTAGACCCTGATTACAATCTCCTGTGAGACATTTCAGCGTGAAGCGCCTCTCATGTTGGGACTGCAAAATTAAATTGCGATCAATACTTTACAAAAATAATTGGGGAAAAATGTTCAGAAGTCGGAGCTGCACTGTGTGGCCACAAACATATGAAAGTTATTTTTTTTTCTACCTTTCTGGGGGTGATTCTTCAGGATAGATCAGTTCAAAGGTGTCTCTTGACAATAGTGTTCTTGGAATGGTTTCGCTCACCTTGTTAGGGAATTTTAAAGGCAGAGGAGCGTTTACAGCCTACCAAGAGTGGTATCTTATTGCTGTATTCTGGCTTCCTTTCTTTGGAGTGCTAAACTCAACCCATACATTCTTCTCATCACCTTCCCTTGAAGTTGATTTAAATTTCTTTGCAAATTAATTCTCATCATTAAATAGAAAGGACAAAAAATGTTATATTCCCACAGCATGAACACACACACACAAACACACAAAGATTTGAGAGATTTTTGAAAACTTTCTGTTTCCGATTTGATTCAGAATCCCTCAATACATTTAAATGCTGAACTCGGTAGTTAAATTTAGGGTACAAAATGTATTAAATCAAACTCTTTGCTTTCTTGGGCAATGCTTAATGTTCAGCTTTTCCTTCTTGTCTCCCTCTGAATAAGTTCTTATTTTGGGGGAAGATTTACTTTTTAATCCCTGAAAAGAGGAGGAAGTGGGAAATGTAAATGCCTATGTGAAATTCTCGCCTTTTCAATAAGTGGTCATTTTTGGTTTTGCTATGTAGAAATTTCAAAATATTGTATTTTATAATTGCATTTTTGGGATCTGTATTGACTTTTCTGGGTTTTTATTTGTGGTAGGACTCTTCTGACAAGACAGACTACTGATTTCCTCACATGAGTCGTTTGTTATAACCTGAGTCACACAGAGGGGAAAAAGCAGCCGCATTGAGAATACACTATAGGAACCACACTAAAGTGGGTGGTACATAAGCAGCTAAAGGGGAGTACCAACGAGGAGTAATCAATGGCTGCTGTCACCCTCGGGGAGGGCTATATTGAGTGGTGTCCTATAGGGCGTGGGGACTGGGCGAAGAAATTGAAAGTGTGCTTATTAACTGTGAAAATGACAACACCTTGGACTGGATTGCAAACACATGAGTAGACTTGCATAACATTTCAAGTGACCTTCACCAAGGAAGTGACAGTAGCCTCAAGAAGGGGGCGCAAGGGATAATTTTATAGGGCACCCCAAATGAAACAGACAACCTATGCCTCCTGATTTAACTATAATAAATTCAAATCAGTTCCCCTCCACCTTTCTACATGCTCTTAAACAACCTTTTCACACTGTTATTCTGGTCAGAAAGATGGGATATAAAGTTATTTTAAGATTCACTTAAGGTGCATATGATACAGATGAAGGAGAAAAAATGAAGGCAGCAGGAGGGGGAGGGAGAGAAAGAAAAGACATAGACACTTCTCATACATGACCAGTGGCCCAACCTACTATTCTCCACACATACCACCCTCACACAAAATACATTTCTGATCACTCAGAAATACACTTTCTGGAACATTCTCCACAATCACAACTGCCTGACTTACACTGACTCAATTCCTCAAGTCTTAGTTCAGGAATCTGGTTTTCTAGAAAGTTTTCTCTGAATCTCCCCAACCCCATAATTAGGCATGCTGACCCTATGCATACATTATTATGTCATTTATGTATTAAAATGAACTTTTTCTTTCCTACTAGATTATAATATTTTTGATAGGATGGTTTGTCTTTTATTCGTGTTGTACACTCAGGATTCTTTTCACACACAAATAACTCTATTTGTAACATTCTCTCACTGATTTTCTTTTCCAACTTTAAATTTTCCATCTTTCATAGGATTAATCTATATGAGGTTTTGATTTCTCATTTCTAAAGCAAAAGAATTGGATTAAATAAAATGATTGTAGGGTCTCTTCTGGGTCTAAAATTTTAGACAATAAAAATGATTGAATATTTTGCTAAAAAGCTAATCACAATGCCTGCTTCAGCCACAACCAGGACTATAAGGTCTGAAATAAGACTCTTTTTTTAAAAAAATGATTGCTCCTGTTTGTTTGTATTCTGAGGGACACCACCTCACCCTTGGCTCCAGCAATGATCTCTCACCAGAGGCATCACATATAAAGTTGTACCATGTGAAATTGCTGGTATTTGCTCAGTTTGACATATGCAAATGTTGACTTTAGGTGGATCAAACTAATATCTGACTCTTCAGAGAATGATGATATGGCTTGATAATAAAGCTTGAGTGAGATCAATCTGAGTTCTTTTGCAGAATTGAATAGTGAAACATACCAAGAACCTGGCAGTTAGTAGGATGTGAAAGCTGAACAATCCATGAGGCAGAGGTTGGTAATAAAGGGAAGTGGCAGCTATGGAGACATAGAGTCATGGTAACCTGAGACTGTGCAGAAACAGAATCCATTTGTTAGCAGAAAGCACGAGCTAATAAAAAGATATTTACAATACAAAGACAAAGTAGCAAAAGGAAAATAGACCACTTGGAGAATAACTAGGCCATATTAATATTGGAGCTTTCTAATATATATACATGAATGCCATCTACCATAGTCACCACTGCCACCCCCTGTCAGTTCAAAGATACTCAACTGTGATGTGGTCTTTGTACTTTTTTCTATCAAGACACCTGTCTTCCCATGACCCATAATGACTTAAAGTTCCTAGAAGTAGTCACTATAACTTGAAGCCAGGGAAATAAAACAAATATTAAAACACAAAACCAGGCAAGGCTGTGAAGTCTTCATAATAGTGGTGGCTACAAGTCAGAAAGTGCCTATCATGTCCCAGGAACTTTATGCATATTACTTACCTCCCTGAAGGCAGCTCTTGGAGGTAAGCATTACCAGACCCACTTTAGGGATGAGGATGATGAGACTCAGAAAGGACAGAAGGACTTGTCAAAGGCATATATCTAGTAAGTAATGGAGCTGAATTCAAACCCAACTTTATCGGTTCAGAAGTGTGAGCTCTTTCCACTGTGACACACTCCCTCCCCAGTCCCTGAAATGCATAGTGACATTAAAATTAGAAAAATTTACTTTGAATCTCTTTGTATAAGTCTTATACCAATTATCTACCCAACTAGAAACATGAAAGACTTCCCAATTTAGCCTTGGTTCTGAATTTATCAGCTTGGCTATTCTAACTCATACTTCCCTAATGAATCAAACATTTGCATCAGCCTCAGGAAACACACCTTCGGTAGTGCTAAATGCCTGTTGGCTTTGGATTCATGCTCCGGAGAGAAGCACAACCTAAACCACCTCGTTTTGTCCTAAAAATCAAGACCATTTGCAAATTTCATGGGAATGTCACCATTTGACTAAAACAAACCAGTGATTTCTCTTTGATATGGGACATGTATGCTAATTAGATGATGGCCAGAGTATACTTATAAAAATCTGTTATAGCCATTAAAATGAGTGCTCTGTATGTTTCAGGCACTGTCCTGGGTGCTGAGGAGAAAGTAGCAACTGTGACAGACAAGATCCTACTCCCATAGAGTATATATTTTAGTGAAGAAAATTGTTTTTGAAAGGAAACGAAAAATAAATGCAATCATTTGGATAGTATTAGCTATCATAAATAAATAAAACTTTTTAAAATAAATGACAAAGTGAAGTAAAGAGAGAGAGAGTATATGTGTTTTGGGGGTGTATTAAATAGAATTGCCACAGAAACCGTCTCACTATATCTAAGTTAAGGCCTGAATGATGAGTAAGAATAAGTCACATACATTTTAGGGGGGGAATTAGGCAAAGAGAATAGTAAGTGCAAAGTCTTCCATGCAGAGGCAACCTTGACATGTTATTAGAACAGAAGGAAGAGCACTGTGGCTTGAAGAATGAGAGAAGATCAAGTACCAGGTAGAAAAGGTAGAAATCCATAGGCTATGTAAAAGCTTTGGATTTTACTCTAAGTATAAAAGTGGAAATGCTTAAAAAAAAGACACACCAAAAAAAACCACACAACTAAGCATGAAAATGAGTGGAGGAGAGCACAAGGATGCTGGATGGTAACCAGGGAAGACTGTCTGCATCTACTTTTATCCTTCTGTGCTGAAGGCCTCAGTGTGGCTTCCATCACTTTGGTCAGTATATCACTCACTGCCAAATATTTGGTCCTCAGACTTATAGGACAAAACTTAATTTTTTCCATCACATAAAATGAAAATATATCTCTCAAGGTAAAATACAGCCTAATCAATGATGTAAGAACCTATATACAAAGCCAAAATGTCCATATACTTGTCTCTAATAAGAAATTATCAGAGTCCCAAATCTCAAAGTCCATTTGCCACAACCCCTGGCATTTATTTCCACTTTGCTAAAGAATCTGGAATAATGCAAGTCCACTGCTAAAACCCTCTCTCCCCTGGATAGCGCTTAGATGAGCATAAGCCATGCTTGCCTGTCCCATGCTCCCATGGCCGTGTTTCCATGATCAGCGTACCTGACTCCTAAGGAAAATAGTCTTTCTTTAGATGCCATGTATTCAATCAGATGATCATGAAGTTTGCTGGCCTGAGAGAGCCCTTCTGCCTCCTTCCAATGACTTTGAGTATCTGTTCTCAGGTTACATACTGATACTTCAGTGTAATTTCGTTCTATGTCTCCATTCCTAGGGATTCACCCTAGTGTAGCCACCAAAAACTGATGGCAACTGGAACAAAGGGAGTGTAGAGGTAAATCAAATAATCTAGTAAATGTCTGTAGACATCGCTGACTCTCAAAGAGTAGGCATGCCCACTAATGGGAAGTTAAGACATCGTTTGAAAGTGGTTGACAGTTGACTATTTTCCCCCTTAGGAATCTATTTCTTTTGAACTTTAACTCTTTCAGCCCTGCCTCAACTGTTTTATAATGTTGATTACAGACAACAAGCTGGGCCCTGACCCATTCTAGACCCACAGCACATATATGAGCTCAAGGAATCCACTCCTGATATACATTCTTCCTTTAGAAAAACAGTATTCACTGTGACCTGGTACCACTCAGAGCCCCCAACTAGGCCAATTGTCTTCATCATGTTCTAGATTTATTCTGACCTCAAGCCTCATGGTGTGGATCACAGAATTTTCAGACTGGGCACCACCCTGTGAATTGTGTAGCCCATTCTCCAAATTTTCAGATGCAGAACTGAAGCTCTGAAAGGTTAACCAACTTGCCCAATTTTGAGACTCAGTTAATAGCAGAGACAGAACTAATATGCAGGTTTCCTGATAACTAGTTGAATACCCTTTCCATAAAAATCTTACCAATATTATCTATTCTCTCAGGAGCCTGCATAATCAATTTGTTTAACACAAATTATTTGAGTTAGGGCTTTATGTCTGACAATGATTGGCTATGTTACTTCCCTTAGATAACACTTTTGGTTGATGGAAAGACTAACTCAGGAGACATAGTGGGTTATAGGGACAGTAATTTGGGACAGGATGTAGTAGACATGTCAGACTCTTCTGTGTGAAATGATTGGACAACTGCCCATGCTGAAGAGGCAGCCCAATGCAGACCCCACAAGCCTGAACTGATTGAGTCAGCACTGGCCATGCATCCCAAATCTGGTTAGGGACTAATGACAAGCCCTGGCATTTTTTTAAAAAAAAGCAATTAAATTTTTCCTTTTAAGGAATTTATAATGGGAAGTGTGGAGAGAACCAGAGTGAGTAGTGAGAGCTAAAACTGAAAATGTTATTAGAGAATTCCATAGAGTTCATGAAAAGCTGAAGTTATGAGGGAGCAGAGACTGTGAGTTAGAAGGGGCAGTAAACTATTGGTAGGCAGATTATATATATATATATATATATATATATATATATATATATATACACACATACACACACACACACACTAGGGGCCCAGTGCATGAAATTAGTGCACTGAGGGTGGGGGGTCCCTCAGCCCAATCTGCCCCCTCTCACATACTGGGAGCCCTCAGGGGATATCCTACTGACTGCTTAGGCCTGCTCCCCATGAGGAGCGTACCTAAACCACAATCTGGCCTCCCTTTGTGGGAGGCTGCCGGGCAGATCAGGGGAAGGCAACAGCCCCATCACCCTGCTGCTGCAGCCACTGCCAGTCACCACAGCCACCAAGGTGTTTTCATTAACAAGGACTGCAGTCCCTTCACCATGAAAAAATGACAACTTTCTTTAGGCATTTTCAAGAAGTGTCTTTCATAGGATATGCATTTCTTTCTTTCTTTCTTTTTTATCCTCACCTGAGGATATGTTTTCATTGACTTTTAGAGAATGTGGAAGAGAAAGGGAAAGACAGAGAGAAACATCAAAGTGAGAGGAACACTTTGATTGTTTGCCTCCTGCATGATCCCTGACCTGGGCCCCAGCCAGGGAGGAGCTTGCAACCTAGGTACAACCTTGGTCAGAATTGAACCCAGACCCTGCAGTCGGCAGGCTGAGGCTCTATCCACTGAGTCAAATCGGCTAGGGCAGGATATGACATTTCTTAGCCCTCCAGCAGCGGATCTTCATTTTTTTCTCCAGAAGTGTGGTAGAAAAACCCTAGATCACTTTTTGGATTCTTATTACCCAAGTTACTAAGAATATTACCAGTGGCATACAGGAAGCTTAGCCAATAAGCAGTCAGAAAAGGTGTTTCCTCTATAGTTCACACCAATCACCGGCTGGGCCCTGCCCAGGCCTAAAGCCTCTGGCCAAAGCTTTAGGCCTGGGCAGGAGACCCCCAGCTCCCTCCGATTGCCGGCTCCACGCTTGCCCAGGCCTAAAGCCTCTGGCAAAGCTTTAGGCCTGACCAGGGGCCCCCCCAGCTCCCTCCAATCGCTGGCTCTGCCCCTGCCCCCTCGGCTCTGATCGCAGGCTTGGCCCTGCCCAGGAACCCCCTGGCTTAGGCTCTTCCCAGGCTGCTCAGGGCCCACATGGGGCCTACCTCAGAGTGACCTGGGTACCAGGATGTTCCCGGGACCCAGGAGCTGGGCACCTATGTATGTCAATTTACATGTTTGTCTATTATTAGTTAAGATATCAACCATTACGACATCCCACTTTATTAGCATATATATATATATATATGCATCCTCTGCCTATTTGATAATGATATAGAGAGAAGCAAATATGCAGAATATTATTGCTCACAGAGAGGAAGAGTGGATGAATCACAAACAATTGCTCTGAGGTCCCTGGAGATGGTTGAGGATATATCCATTTGCTAAATTCTATTTTTCTCTGAATCCTAGCTGTCAGGCCATATGGCTGAATGGCTATCATTTATGAGACTCTCATGAGATTACTATTTCCTTACTATTCCCAAGTATATCATTTTAATATGGCATTTTATAAATAACTCCAGTGAATTTCTATTTATTTCTATATAAACAGCCTAACTAAAACTTAGAAAGCATATCTCTCAGAGCTGTATGCATTCTCCCTCAGTGGAAATGGTTATTTTATTTGGGTAATTTATATGTAATTTCTTTTATTTAGGTGTTTCTTCAGAGGAAGTCAAGTGACATTGGATATGGCTTCTGTTTATCAGTGCATATCAAGAGACTAGACTTAAATGGACTTTAAAGTCATTCAAAGACTTCATTTTTAGCCATTAATGAAATTATCATATAAACAAGTATTTATTTCCAAAGATGAAAATGAGTCATTGTACCAGATTGAAAAAATAATTTGAAATTGTCAACGTTTTACAATTTGAAGGGTGCTTTTGCATTGTTTTATTGGTAAAAGTTTGTTTCTCTTTTTACTACAGTGGATCAAAAGTTCAAGGGGGGAAATAGTATTGGTACCAAATGACACCATCTCTGTGTTTTTCATCTCAGCCACATGTCAGAACTCTGGTTATCTAAAAATTTAAAAATTCCTTCTATGGATATATTTATTTTTAAAAACATAGATCTACTAGGCGCCCAGCATGCAATTTGAAATCACGCAGCGCCGCCCACCCTCAAGTCACTGGTCCGGCCCTGCCTCGCTCTCTGGCCCTTGAAGCAGCCCTGGCTGCTGCTGATCAGGCCCTCCCCCAGCGCAGGCGTGTGGAGGCCCCTGCCGCCCCACCCCCGATGCCGTGCACTCAACCTCCTCCTGTCCGGTGGACCCATTACGGCATCCCAGTTAATTAGCATATTTCTCTCTCTCTCTCTCTCTCTCTCTCTCTCTCTCTCTCTCTCTCTCTATATATATATATATATATATATATATATATATATATATGTTATTCTCCAGGGATAAAATTATCCTAGGAAGACCCTGCCTATTGGAATTTCTTATTGCTACCAAGTACAAACCTATTACAAACCCTTCCCATCATCCATACCCACATCCTTTACCAGGTTTACTTGGTGTGCACATCCATGCACACCTTCCTGCGTCAGAGAATAAATGTAGTCAGAGGCAGAAAGGAGAATTAGCAACCTAAAATTACAGTCATTATTTCAGCTGCATACTGATAAAGTTGTTGGTTATTGTCTTTTTTTTAAAAAAATAAACTTGGACCTGAACCCAAGAAAATTCTTGAAATCCAAGTAGCTTTAATTGTTTCTAAATAAAAATTCAGAATGCCATAACTGCTGAATGGCTCCTGGGCAATGTATCATTACAGGTTAAATATGTTTTGCCCTGGAGGCTGCAGTTCATAGGGTATAGATAACAAGACAAAGGAAATGTGTGACCCCAGCTAGTCCAGAGTGGATATTAACATATATCACCTAACTGTCTCCAAATGTGACCCTATTTTTACTATCAGTTTCTCTGTCCTCAGGAAATTGTTGCTAGTTAGTGAAGGGGAGAACAAAGAAGAGACGTGAGGGCCCAGTGGTGGTGGGAAGGGCATATTAATAAGACTAAAAAAACTAGAACATTCTCCTGATCTATTCTTTGCATTTTCTCACCTTTTTTAAGAAGAAGGAGGAAGAAATAGCACCTCCTTTCTTAGCCTAAAGGGAGCATAAAGAGCAAGGTCCTCTAGGAATGCTAGGACATTTCCATTTTCTCTCTCTAGTATTTCTGATATTGTTACCAGAGGAAAAAAAAAACCACCAAATGATTGCCTATATGATTTTTTATTAAAGTTTAAAACAATTAGCATTTACCAGTTATTGCCAAATTTAGCTCCTAGAAGACTAAGAGAAAAGAAAAAAATCAGCATAGGTATTGAAGTAGAGACCAGATAGAGAAAGCTCTAATCCTTTAGGAGCCAAACGAAATCCATGTTTCTGTACTATTAAATATAGTATAAAAAGGCCAAAATCATGGGCATTAGCCCCATAGGGGCCAGTTAGCTAGACTCAAATTCAAGGCCACAGAATATATATCTAACTTTGCTGCTGGCAGTTAATTATATCAATGACCATCAAGAGGACTAGGAAAGTGTCTTCTCAGTGCCTATTTTAACACCACCTAACACTTTCAGCTCGGCTGTTATAATTATAAAAAAAATTGGAAGCATTTAAAAAATCAGAACAATTTTAAATGTAGACTTATATCCATGAGATGCTATGCAAACATAACATTTTAAAAATACAACTAAGTATATATTTTGCCTATAGATTTTTCATATTTTATTTATCAAAAGCCAAGACTAAATAATTTACTTTGTGCCTCATAGTTAAGAGTGTGGTTTTTCTTATTGTAGCATTTTTCATTTTAAAAAAAAAGCTTATAAGTATCATATTACATAATCATGGGAATTAAAGTTTTGTTTCTCTTTTCTAAATTATTTCATGGCTAAATTTAATTATTAACTTTTAAGACTGAAGACTTTATCTTTAGAACGAGGAAGAAATACCAAAGGCTTGGTTTATCTTTTGTATTGGTATAATTTGTACTGTTTTTGCATAATAAGATATAAAATTATTTTACAATGTTGTAGAAAAACTAGAGTTTCAGGATTAAGCAAAATTGTCATTAAAATAGTAGAAATGCAATAGAATTCACAAAGAAATGTTTAATATAAATTAAACAAAAAATATATATTTAAAATGGAAAACCAAGCTTTGCAGATTGATAAGGTGATGGGTGGCAATATTAACTATTGAATCAACTGAATGCAGATAACCATGACATAACATTGCAATGTGTTAAAACAGCTTTTTGTATCACCTGTAACTATTTTTGTACAAATTTAAAAACAGTTTGCTAATTGCTAGTTAGTGAAACTGTCTTTATAATGGACTTTATAACGTAAGAAAGAGGTTTTCTCCTTCCTGCCCTCCCTCCATTTTCCTTCCTTATTCCCTCTCTCCCTCATTCCTTTTCCGCTCTTTTCTTACTTTTCCTTTCTTTCTTCCCTCCTTCCTCCCCTCATTGTTTAAATTAGGTCAGATCCTATGTCATGCCTGCCAACTAAAGAAGAAAATTCTGGAAGACTGAGGGAAGCCCGCTGGAAATTGACAGAGCCTTGCTGACTGCTCTGAAAGTCAGCAAGAAGCAGTCAGGAGTATCTGAGTTTCCCTAAGGTTTATGTGAGAAGATAATAACTAATATTTATTGAGGAACGACTCTGTGCCCGCATCCTTCTAAGTCCTTTATATAGAGAATTTCTATTTAACCTTCATAAAACTTCATTTTCTATAATTGAAGAAATGGAGGCTCAAGTGAAGTATACTAACTTGTCCAGAGTTTAGACAGATAATAGTTACTTTGAGTCCGGATTTGCTTCTTTATCCTGCCTCCTTTGTGAGCAGGTTTGGGCACAAAGCTCTGAATCCCTCCTCCCTACGTGTACCCAAGTTGAGACCTCCGGAGTGACAATATGCAACACAGAGAAGGGACTTTTATTCCTGTTCCCCCACAGCTTATTTCAGGCATACCCAGCACAACTGACTGTAAAAGGCTACGTGTTCTTATAAACAGATCTGCAATGGGAGCACACTCAGACATCGATAAATATATTTACACATCACTATGTAAGATCCGTCTATCTGGTTTACCCATTCTAGATCTACAGATCTTGATAATGGTTGTCAACAAAGATCCAGCCAGTTTCTACATCTATCTCAAACACTACCTAAAGGGGCTCATTAGCCCCTGCCCCAAGTTGTGAATGACTAAAGTTTCACTGTGAAACAAACTACAAATTTGTTACCAAATTCTTCTTGTGACTGAATGTCCAAGATAATTCCCTGGTTTATTTTTAATATTAAGAAGGGATGTGTAAAATATTTTTTTAAAAGTGAGAAGAAATATGGCAAGGTAAAAGTAATGTGGCAATCCATAGGAATTCCATGGCTTGTATATTCACAGCATTTCTCTCTCCCCTAGAGAAGTGGAAAGTAGGCTCATAATAATCAAGTTATACTACATTACAAACGCTCTCTTAAAAACTGGAAATATTATGCTTTTTAAATTTTAAACAATCATCCTAAAGGGTTAACCAGCATTTCCTGTGAAAAGGACAATGATGTTTAGCCAAATCGGTTTTTAAAAAGCAGACAACAAAAAGTAGCTTCAATAATTCACATTAATTCCAGTCCTATGGTTAATGAGGCAAATGGAGTGCTCTCAGAGGGGATAAAAGCACATATAGCATCAACATCAAGAATCTTCACACCACTGCTGGCAAAGGATACTGTACATCCGAAATACCCCCTAACCACCTACCATTCATACCTTACACTTGGGGAAAACGTAATGTCATTCTAATTTTGCAGATGGTAACTAAAACAGTGCCTATACGATCCTAACACCAATAAGCCATGCTTATATTCTTTGTTGTTATGGGTCTTAGCCTTCCTGATGCCATCCAATTTGCTTGAAATTTTCACTATATTAAGCAGATATTCATTTGATCAGGCACAGAAATAGTAAGACTGTGATCAGCTCTATATAGTCCAACAATTAAACTGTTGTCAGGCTAGATATATCAAAGTTGAAAACCAAATCATAGGTTGAATTACCAAATAGAATGATGGATAGTCAGTCAGAATTGCTTAGAAAGATGATTGATTCATCAGAGATCTATCTGATAAAGTGTAAATGCATGTTCATGTTACTAACATTAATTAAGCAAGGACTACGGCATAGGTGTTAGGTGCTGGGCCAGGCACTGGGGACAAGAAAAGGAATAAGACTTCCCCACTGAGTCCTAAAAGTCTCCTGGGCTGACAGAGACCATGACTGCTCACTTTGCTTCAATGTAATAACACCGCCTGTTCTGGCAGCACGGTGCTGTGTTGGAAGTAGCAGGAGCATTAGAAAGGGTAGAAATTTACTGGAGAGAGAACATGGATATGTTTGAAGAAAAGAAAAGTAAGACAGGAAAAAGGCCCTCACCATAGGCAATTTATGATGAGGAATTGAAAGTGTGGAGGAAAAGAAAAAGAGTTTCCAAAGCAGCAAGTGGGAAAGGGAAAGTAAGGGGTGGTAAATGGACTTAAAGAAGTGGGACTGTGAATTTTAAACAAGATTCCCTTTTATGATTTCTGACAGCAGAAAGTGAGGATCTGGGTTTCTTTTAACTCACATTGTTTGCTTAACATGTTTCTTTGAGTATGATATAATATTTAGACTAGCCCCCCTGGAGCTGCAGTATTTATTTGTGTTACACACACACACACACACACACACACACACACACACACACACACACACGGAAGCTACTTGAAGGTACGGCTTTGAGTAGGACCAGAGAGTTCTCTGCCACAAGATACTTTGCATACTGTAGTCCCTAAATCCCATGGAAGAATAGCAGCCCTGTTTTAGGCTGAAAAGAAAATGTTCATGTCCTTCATCCTCCTCTTCCTAAAAGCCAGGAGAACAGAAAAAAAAAGAAGAAAAAAAAAGATGGCAGAATGATTGTCTTCTTTGGGCTTTGTTAGAGTTAATGGGTTACAACCTCCGGCCCCTCCTCCTAGGCTTGCCGAAAGACAAAAATGATTGCAAATGTGTGGGGTTGAGGAACGGTGCAGGGAACATTCATGAGTGAAGCGAAGCTAAGAATGAGGAGAAAAGGAGAAAAAATCCACTTGGCCAACTGTCCCTTCCTCTTTTCCCTCCCTTGATACCATCCACATTTATACTCTTGTCCAACCCAAACAATTTGAGGAAATAATAAGAGAAGAAAATAAAAATAAAAAAAGAAGGTAAACGGTATGCCCCCAAAACTCTCATCTTAACTTCTCCTTCCATATTCTTTATCCACTTCAACCTCACCCTGGATCCTCCATCTTCCGAGATTCTATTTGAGTTGGTTGTTCCAGTGACGGCTCCTCATGTCATACTGCTCTACCTCAAGATCTTAGAGCCAGCACCAGTGGCTGGGAGCTGGAGAAAGGCCAGCTTCCTCTGACCATCACATAGGAAAAGTTCTGTAATCTACAACTAGGATTACAAAAGGCAAGACAGGCTTCTGATACTCAGAATTGAAAGCACAGAATTCCTTTTTCCTCAGCCAAGTGGTTACTGCCCTAAATTCTTTCCAGGTTCCAAACAAGTAATTTATATATGTTCTGACAAAACCTTATATAATGTACGGGGGATAGGGACAAGCAAGAATGGATGGTGTTGCTTCTATTTCTAAAGCCTCTGTTTGTTTTCTATCCATTTTATGAAACACTCTCTTTATTCTACTTCATTGCTTTTTGAGACCTACTTACAATTCAGCATTAGCAAATCACCACTGTGAATCAATTTATTGTTCTCTTTGTAAATTATCAGCTATTGCTTTTAGTTGTATGAGACTTTAGGGGCTATGATCTAATACCTATTTGTCATTATAATTTAATTTATATAAACACAGTACAAAACAGGAAGATATTATCTCAGTGAGTGGAAACTATAAAAATATGTGTGTTAAAACTTCACCACAGGCAAATACCTTTGAGCCCAGCCATCATGGCTCAGTGGTTGAGCTCTGACCTATGAACCAGGAGGTCACAGTTTGATGCCTGGGCACATACTGGGTTGTGCAGTCAGTCAATGATCCTCTCTCATCATTGAGTTTTCTATCTCCATCTCCCTTCATCTCTGAAATTAATAAAAACATATATATTTCAAAAAGCTCTCTTTCTAAAAGAAAAATACCCTGGAGGTTAATTTAAATAGAGGGCATAATCCCACACAATTGTGCCTATTCACTAGGGATTTGGATCGATAATTTTAAAATTTCAAACTGAATGAAAAGTCATGGATTCATAGTTTGGTCTGAATTCAGCCTAAATATCTGAAAAACTCACTAGCTTAATGGAATCAGTCCATAAAAAAATAAAATGTTGAGCAGGTTTTTTTTTAGCCCTGGCATAAAAATCTCTTCATAATCTACCAGGAAGGTTAAAAAGCCATACTTATCAAATATTTGCTATCATTTGCCTGTGTGTTTCTAATTATTTTTGTATCTTGAAACCAGTTTGTCTCCTGCAATCATATAAAATAAACAGCAAAACGTGGTTTTTATTTGTTCAGATTTGAGCTGTAGACATTGCTTCTCAGTAATATTAAATAAGTTATTTAATTCACTTCTGTTTAAATATTGATAAAGTTTATTATTTGTACTCCAGATTCTTCCACAACCTAAAATAATTTAGATAATTAATAGAATTTTTGAAACATTTTAGAATAATTTAAATTAATATTTAATTCACACTTCTGTTTGATAACATACAAAGTAATGATAAATATGAGTATTTTGGCAACCAGTGATTCTTTAATAGCATTCTCTTGTGGAGATAAAAATGTTTAAATATTAATTAATTTAGTGCTATCAGAACTGCATAGTTATTAGGCATTTCCAAATTTGGAAGAATTTTCATTACACAATAACTTGGTATGAAGAACGAAAGCTAAAAGCGCTCCTCTAGTCCTTACAGGGGACAGAGCCAATGAAATGTCTTCATAATCTGGAGTCGCTTCATAATTGAACACTTAGTAGTCATCCTTGAATTAGAAAATATAAGGCTTCGTTACTGACCAGGATTTTCAGACTACATCCACATCCGTCTATGACAAGTAGGTTTTCATTACTCAAATAGCAAATGCCAGTTAATGAACCGCAAAGGAAGCAGCAGCCTTATTTTTCTACATTAGTGCTGACATTATCTCTGCCACACTGTGTGTGTGGTTTCATGTAATGAGAATCCTTTCAGAGACGGCTTGGAGGTACGGGTGCTGATCTGGCTTATCCCTTTTTGAAGGAGCCCATTTTCCAAGTAGCACAAGGTATGTGGATGAGGCCCAGTCTAATTATCATGCACTGCTGTTGGAATGTACTCCTAAAGGGCTGCTATTAACATAAACAAGTCGATTTACATGTCACTTTGAAGCCAGGAGACTTCAAAGAAGGGTTAAAAGAAAATGTGTAATGGATTTCTATATATTTGTGATTTACTGTAACTATGCTTTTATTAAAAAAAAAAACACAGAATGAAAAATAGATGCACTGATTTTTCTCCCTATAAACTTTGCTCTTATAATAGCAATATGAATAGGTAATAGTAGCTTTCCCCATCAGTCTCATATATTTATTGAGTACCTACTACGTGCAAATATTGTGTTGGGTAGAGGCTTTCAGAGCAGATAGATAGGTCTCTGCTCTGGCAAAAATTACTTTGAATTAATTTTGCCCCAAATCTTTGCAGTAAAAATCATAGAGATCTAGATTGACAAACACTACCATCAAAAGGAAGGGGTGGCCAAAACCGGTTTGGCTCAGTGGATAGAGCATCGGCCTGCGGACTCAAGGGTCCGAGGTTCGATTCCGGTCAAGGGCATGTACCTTGGTTGCGGGCACATCCCCAGTGGGGGGTGTGCAGGAGGCAGCTGATCGATGTTTCTAACTCTCTATCTCTCTCCCTTCCTCTCTGTAAAAAATCAATAAAATATATTTTTTTTAAAAAAAGGGAGGGGTGGCTGGCTCACAAAGCAGGTATCTGTCCCATTTTGAAATGACACCTTGTAAAAATGAAGAAAAAAAAAACTTAAAGTGTAATAACATAAATTAATTATTTAAAATAAACTCTAGTTGAAAAGGTTGAAGCTGGTTGACATGTGTCCCTAAATTGATCAAATTGACAAGAAGATGGGCAAGAGTAGCACTGTAAAGTTGAAGAAGAAGAAAGAATTATCAATATAAATAAGGAATCATTAACCCCAGTTTCCTTCAACCTTTTAAAATTAGGCTATTTCACCAACCTCGGGGGAAAAAAGACCAGAAGAGAGTTATAAGCGTGTTTTAAAAGTGGTAAATACATATCACACACACACACACACACACAAAAACAAAACACACACATTAAATAAAACTTGATGAGTAAATCAAATCGAGCATAAAAATTATACGGTTATTCAGCTGTAACGGTTTTTTTCCTGGCATTGCACCAGAGCAAAGGTCATATTTTCAGGGAATGGAAGTTGTGTGGAAAGGGGACATGTGGCGCACAAAGAAGCATTGCCAAATAAGGCAGGAGCAAGCTCTCCCCTGCTGGACGTCTGGAGGGAGCTGCATTTTGTGTTTGGCTGAGTCTACAAAGCAGCCACATGAAACTGAAAAAAATAAAACAGTCATTCAAGCAAAAATTAGAGGCTCCTTGTCTAATTCCAAATATCTGCAATGGTTCTTTTCTCTGGTTTTATCGTTATTTCCATAGTATGTCTCTTGTTCTATCAGAAAGCACAGGAATGGTTTTAGTTGGTGGCTTTCGAAAATCAGAGAACATTTATTTATATGCAAAATGGTGAAGCTAGTTATGACATAAACTTGTAATTATCATGTCAGAGAAAAAAAAAACATAATAGGAGAGAATTTATATGGGTTGGAGGACCACTAGTTGATATCTGTAGTGGTACGCCATTTTATTCATCCATCCATCCATCCATTCATTCATTCCTTCAACAAATACTTACTGTGCATTTACTATGGCCAGAGATACAGCCACAAGCAAACTCCTTTAAGGACTCTAAGTTACATTTTAGGATACTACAATGGAGAGCAAAAGAACGATAGTATCTATGCCTTCAGAGAGCTCAGAGTTTGATCATAATAAGAAAAGCAAGAAGGAGGGGGAAGGGGGGAGGCAAAGAATAAAAAAGGAACAGAAATTAATCTCTGTATAGTAAGGTTGAGAGGAGCTGTTGTTCTGAACCTCTCCCACTTTATTGCTGGCTCTCAGCCATCTCAACCAAACATTTTATATTTCCCAACTATAGTGGGCACACTTTGCTCAATTGCTGGCACATTATTTAAAAAGAATTTTTTTTTTAATTTCTGTTTTTAAACAAAGACACCGCCACGAAGTTCCCTGAAAGTGTCATTTAAGATAGAAAGAAAGTGAACTCGATTTGTAAAAAACTTCCCGGGCAACTGTATACTTTTTTAAAAAAATCATTAATTGTTTAAGAATAAAATTCAAATTCACATAAAATTGTTCCCTAGAAATTCTAGCTGCCTTAAAATTCTAAGGAAACCCTTTAAAATGATCAGAAATGACTACATCTATTTCCACATCGAGTCATAACTTTAACATTTATTTTTTAAAAAACACCCTTCTTAAACTTGACTAATTTATTTTAAAAATTTGGACAACTGCTAAACTAGAGGACGAGGGCAGGGGGTGTCTCTCTGGCAGCCTTAACAAGAATGCAGTGCTATTGTGTTCATAGTTTAATCTGCCAGGATTCCAGAGCCAAGAAGAGATGGGTGTCAGATCTCCACACATAATCTTCAGAGCATCCGGAACTGAGAAACGGAGGTTGAGCAAACGAAAACAAGATAAAACAGAAGTAAGCCTGCCTTTCACTTTATAAGAATGTGAATCAAATAGTGTAAGGGGAGGAAGAAAGCCCTCATCACTTTCAGGACTGGGCCCGAGACACTGACTATACCTGAGCTGCTTGTCTCTCTGCTCTGCGCAGATATTGGTAACTCACTCACTGAAATAGGAAGAAGGAGTAGGAGGAAAAGACAGAAACTTTGCTTCCCCTAAATCAGATTGAAGTGCTCAGAGGAGCCATAGTTCTATAAAAAACAGGGAAGCAAATGAGGACAGATCAACCTGCAAGTGCAACTGAAGCGCCTCACACAGTCCCTGTGAAACGTTCTGGATCTGATACCTGAGAGTTACCTGAGAGCAAGAGCGGGGCTGCCTGGAAGATGAAATAAATACGCTGTTACAGGGAAAAGGCACGGAAACCAATACCTGTCACTTCATCCTACTTGATTAAGTTGAGACCGGCTACTCAAAGTAAATAATTTGTAGGTGTTTACACACGGAATTAAACAAGTAATTTTGTATTAGCATAATAAAAGCAAAGGTAAGTGCTGTGATTATTGTACCCAATTTGACGAAAACACTTAAAACAGGAGAGATGATACGTCAAAAACTGGAGGCTACATCCGAGGAAGTAGCTCAATTACTTTTTAGGAAGTATCTGTCCTAGTAGGTTCTCCTTGAATACAAATTTTAAGGGGGTATTTAAAAAAATGATTTTAATTGTGTCTTTTTCCTGATGACTCTATAACTTAATACAAACCATGTCCTTCTCTCCTTATTTGAGACTCCTTTAACAAAAATGTTTTTATTGACTTTAGAGACACAAGAAGGGAGAGGGAGAGAGAAACATCGATTGGCTGCCCCCTGCACACTCCCTGCTGGGGTCGAGCCTGCAACTTGGGCACGTGCCCTGAGCAGGAATGGAATTGGGGACCTTTGGGTGCATGAGACGATGCTCAACCAACTGAGCCACATTGGCCAAGGCTGACTCTCCTTCTTTTTAAGTCAAACATTGGTTCCAGATACTAAAGTTGCTACTTTAACACTTATCTATATTTATAAAACCCTAATCTGCAAATAGATCAAACAGTGGAATAACCAAACAACTAAACAACCAGTCACTATGAAGTGTGCTGACCTCCAGGGGGTGCCTGAGGAACGTGCCGGGCAGCAGAATGCGGAACATGGCCAGTGTCGGCTGCGGAGGGATGGTGGAGCAGGTGAGCGGGGTGCCTCTGATGGTTACTGAAAATTCTTTGCTCCCGCATGCCGCATTCCTGCCCGGCACTTGCACCTGCTGCTGGTGTGGGCCCCGCTCACACCTGCTGCCAGCACCTGGCACTGGCCCTGATCACTCAGTGCCGTCAGCAGGTGTGAGTGGCGGCTGCTGGCCCCAATTGCCCCTGAGGGCTTCTCCACCTCCCCCTGCTGGTGAGGGGTGATCGGGGCAGCAGCCACTACTTGTATACGCTGATGGTGCCAGCCCCACTCACACCCACTGCTGGAACCAGCCCCAATCTCTCCACGCCGTCAGAGGATGCGAGCGGGGCCTACGCCGTCAGCACGTGGGAGCAGCAGTGGCAGTGGGAGCAGGGCTGCTGGCAGAGAGGGGATGGGGGCTGCAGTGGGAGGAGCTGGGCAGGGGCGTGGAGGATGGGATGAGACCTGCCCCTGTGCCCACCACAGCCTTGTGGCCCACAGTTCCTTTCAAGGTGCACAAATTCATGCACTGGGCCCCTAGTATCCTACCTAATAATAGAGTAATATGCAAATTGACCATACCTTCGCTACACCCACAAGCCACACCCACCAGCCACGCCCACCAGGAAACCATCCTGCCGGAGGCTTTTCCGGCCTTGGGCACCCGCGGGGAGCCTGTGATGGATCGCAGGCAACTGGGGGTCCGCTCCTGCGAGGGCATCTGCTCCTGTGGTTGACTCCAGGGAACTGGGGTCCCCTGCCCAATGGGCAGTGTCTGCAATCACAGGAAGCTGGTGGTCCCCTTCCCAGGCCTAAACCTTTTGACCAGAGGCTTTAGGCCTGGGCAGGGCCCAGCCCTCCATTGGTGTGAACTATAGAGGAAACACCTTTTCTGACTGCACATTGGCTAAGATTCCTGTATGCCACTGATAATGTTCTCAGTAACTTGGGTAATAAGAATCCAAAAAGGTGATCTAGGGTTTTTCCACCACACTTCTGGAGAAAAAAACGAAGGTCCGCTGCTGGAGGGCTAAGAAATGTCATATCCTGCCCTAGCTGGTTTGACTCAGTGGATAGAACCTCAGCCTGCCGACAGCAGGGTCTGGGTTGATTCTGATCAAGGGCATGTACCTAGGTTGCAGGCTCCTCCCTGGCCGGGGCCCAGGTCAGGGCTCATGCAGGAGGCAACCAATCAAAGTGTTCCTCTCACTTTGATGTTTCTCTCTGTCTTTCCCTTTCTCTTCCACATTCTCTAAAATTCAATAGAAACATATCCTTAGACGAGGATTAAAAAAAAAAAAATGCATATCCTAAGAAAGACATATCTTGAAAATGCCTAAAAAATGTCATTTTTTCTTGGTGAAGGGACTGGAGTCCATGTTGATGAAAACACCTTGGTGGCTGTGGTGACTGGCAGTGGCTGCAGCAGCAGGGTGATGGGGCTGGTGCCTTCCCCTGACCAGCCCAGTTGCCTTCCACAAAGGGAGGCCAGACTGTGGCTTAAACCTGCTTCCCATGGGGATTGGGCCTAAGCCATCAGTAGGACATCCCCTGAGGGCTCCCAGTATGTGAGAGGGGGCATGTTGGGCTGAGGGACCCCCCCACCCCCAGTGCACGAATTTCGTGCACTGGGCCCATAGTCTATATAATAAAAGCCCAGCAACCCTTACAGAAGAATGACCAGAATGACTGGTCACTACAAAGTGCACTGACTACCAGGGGGCAGACGCTCAACACAGAAGCTGCCCCCTGGTGTTCAGTGCGCTCCCACAGCGGGAGCGCTGCTCAGCCAGAAGCCAGGCTCATGGCTGGCAAGTGTAGCAGCAGTGGCGGGAGCCTCTCCCGCCTCCACGGCAGCACTAAGGATCAGTGAACTAAGTGATAAGGAACGAGCAGGCAGGCAGTTAGGAGTGAGGGGTCCTGGATTGCGAGAGGGATGTCCGACTGCCAGTTTAGGCCCAACTGTCCCTAAGCCTGCAATCGGACATCCTCCGAGGGGTCCTGATTTGTGAGAGGGTGCAAATTTTGTGCACTGGGACCCTAGTATGCAGTATAACACACTATTTGAAATAGAAATGGGCAGTTGTGTTTGTAGACTATTGAGCTTTGGCTTGTTTCTTTTTCTATTAGTTTGTGTATGAACTATGCTGGCTTAATCTACTTAACGATTTACGTGCTTCTAGAATATTCTTACATGTCACTTGATCATAGAAAGCAGATGACTTGTTAGAGTATAAAATAGTGTGCTTTTTCTTCAAGAGGCCCACATGATCTGCCTTTCCTTGGGGGTAACCATCCACTCTCATAAACCTTACCCAAGAGCAGACCCACCTCCTTACTTTTCCTGAGATGACTATTACTCTTTATCAGCCTTAGCTGAATAAAGCCACCTAGGAACACAGCCCGGACTAGGTAGAAGAGGAGCCTGGGAAGAAGATGATGCCAGGAACGTCAATGATTTCAACTTTGTTTCATATCATCATAAGGCTACTAATTTTTTTTTTCAAAGTCCATGCTGCTATAAAAAAATATAACTTCCTGAGTGACTGAGTAAATTCATGTTCAATGGCAAATGAGGGGTCCCACAGAGAGGTATTAAATAGTGCTTTCTATTTAGAGTTTCCAGCACAGGCCGCAACTTCTCTTTCAGCTCAGCTGGAGATCTTCGCTCATCCTATATAATTCTAGATCTAAAAAAATTCTTAAAGATTGATAAAGTAATGATAGATAAAAAGCACACGCTAGAAGTAGTGTTTACTTTTATTTGCAAGCACCTTGGAACCCTTCATGAAGATGTTTTGTGGGAGGGAACCAAGAAAGTCACCCACTTCACAGGCTTGCAGCCTAATGTCTCTAACCTGGGCCTATGAGATGGTTATGCTTTAAGGTGTGGCCCAGCAATCGTTTATTAGCTCTGGATTTTTTTAAGACTAGTCCTTTCCAAATATTTTATAAAGGGTGATTCATAAACACTATCCTTGAGACTAGTGTTGGTAGAAATGCACATTCCCGAGCTCCTCTCTGGAATTTCAGTGGCGGGGGAGGGGGGGGGGATGTCTAGAAAGCTAACAAGTTACTAACACAATTCTTGCAAAAATACACAAATCAAAGATTGAGATCCACTGCCTTGGAGAGTGATAAGTTAAATAAACAGTGGCTATACCCACAGCTACTAGCAAGTGGAAAATGGCTGAATTTCCCCCCAAAATACTTAGCCTACCACCTACTTGACTACCTTTTCTATAAATTCAGAAAGCGGCTTGATTGAACAAAGAAATAAAATATGAAGTGAAATTTAAAAAAAAAGAAAATAGTAATACATATAACTGAAAAGATTCTATCATTACCATACTTCACTTTTCTTTTTTACTTTGTCATGCACATGAAAATGCTGTAGCCTTGATTTCACCCTTCTCTGTTAATTTTAGACCATGCCTTCAAAGGTCCTTATTACTTGCTTTTTGTTTCTTTTCTACTTGCTATTACTGCTTTCCTGGGTTTTTGGTTTTTGGTTTTTTTTTGTTGGGCTTTTTTTGTTTGTTTGTTTGCTTGTTTGTTTGTTTTTTGATGCTTGATTGACACTGTCTCACTGTAGTGATTAAAAAAAGAACTATTATTTGTTCCTGAGTTTTTTGCTTCTCTCAGAGATATCAGCTTCTGTTTCTTGTTTTGGGGCAGAAAGGAAAAAACCTATGAATGGGGAGTTCTGATTTCAAGACTAGCCCTTTAGAGAAACTTCCTCGAGTGCCAGACATTTTATTCAGAATCATCCAGAAATCTTGCAAAAAATGTAGATTCCATGGTTCTCACCTTTTTCCTCCTGGCATAAGATGATTGTTTTTTCTTTAAGAAGACAAAGACTACACTTACCAGCTCCTAAATTATTCCATTTCTATAATCTAGAATTTCTTCCTGTTTTAGCAGTATCTATTTAAAAAATAACTATTAAGACTGATCCTACCGAAACCAGTTTGGCTCAGTGGATAGAGCGTCGGCCTGCGGACTGGAAGGTCCCGGGTTCGATTCCGGTCGAGGGCATGTGCCTTGGTTGCGGGCACATCCCCGGTGGGGGGTGTGCAGGAGGCAGCTGGTCGATGTTTCTCTCTCGTCGACGTTTCTAGCTTTCTATCCCTCTCCCTTCCTCCCTGTAAAAATCAATAAAATATATTTTAAAAAAAAAGACTGATCCTACTAGTCTTTCTATTATTTCAGTCTTCTGATAGTGGACTTTTCTGTGACAGCAGCTGTGTTATAGGTCCAGGCACCACCCACTCCCATTTTTAAGCAAGAGCCACAGTGCCAGATAGCTAGAGCTCACCTCTCCATCTTGGCTTTGCTACAGAAGAAGCAGGTGTACTTGGCTTGTTAGCTGACTTCATGGCATATTCTGCGTTCACAAGCATGTAAAGAACAGGTGTGTTTTCTGATGGAGCTGCCATAACAGGGGTCCACATTTACGGTGATTCTGACCTTGGCACATGTAGTCATATAGCTGCAATTAGGTCTGAGCCCAGAAGCTCTGAAGTTTTATCAATGGATTTTTTTAATATTATTTTTTTACCAACACAAATTTCTTATAGGACCTGTTGGACTTTTTTAACCTCCTATAGGTTTTTTGCATTTTTAACCTCCTATAGGTTTTATTTCTTCTATTTAAAATTTATTTCCCAGCATTCCTCATTCTCATTTTCTTCCTTCTACCAAAGCAACCATTCGAATGGATTTAACAAACATTCTTTTGTTTTTACATGTACTTGAAAATGTCTTGCTCCTTTTCATGCCTGGATTTTGAAATGACATAAGTGATATTGTGTCAAGAATTATTTCTATTTTTTTCACTCAGCAATACATTTTAAGTTCCACACATGTTGCTGGGTGTCCATTCATCTGGTTCATGATCTCTGGATGCTGCCTACCATAGCATAGGTTATGCTACCACCATGCGTCAATCCACTCCCTCGAGATGGTCACCCAGATGGCCTCTAACTCTGCCACCATAAATAACACTCACATTAGCATCATTTCACAAATCCCCTTACAGGCCTAAGGATTTCTCTAGCATATATAACCAGGAGTGAAATTGCTGAGTTTCCAGTGGGTATAGCCTCAATTTAGCTAAGTATGCCAGGTCACTCACTCTCCAGAATGGCCGCACCAATCCATGTGTCTGCAGCTCATGGGGCTTGTTATACTAGTACTAGCGGCCTGGTGCACAAAATTTGTGCATGGGGGGGTGTCCCTCAGCCCAGCCTGCAGCCTCTCTAATCTGGGACCCCTTGGAGGATGTGCGACTGCCATTTTAGGCCTGATCCTAAACTGCAGTCAGAAATTCCTCTCACAACCCAGGACTGCTGGCTCCCAACCTGCCTACCTGATTGCCCCTAACTGCTTCTGCCTGCCAGCCTGATCATCCCCTAACCACTCCCCTGCCAGCCTGATTGACACCTAACTGCTCCACTGCTGGCCCGATTGCCCCCAACTACCCTCCCCTGCTGGCATGGTCCCCCCCAACTGCCCTCCCCTGCCAGCCTTGTTGCCCCTAACTGCCCTCCCCTGCCGACCTGGTCCCCCCAACTGCCCTCCCCTGCAGACCTGGTTGCCCCCATCTGCCCTCCCCTACAGACTTGGTCCCCCCCCCCCCAGCTGCCTTCCACTGCTAGCCTGGTCACCCCTAACTTCTCTCCCCTGAAGGCCTGGTCGCCCCTAACTGCCCTCCCCTGCAGGCCTGGTCGCCCCCAACTGCCATCCCCTGCCAGCCTTGTTGCCCCTAACTGCTCTCCCCTGCCGACCTGGTCCCCCCAACTGCCCTCCCCTGCAGACCTGGTTGCCCCCATCTGCCCTCCCCTACAGACTTGGTCCCCCCCCCCCCCCAGCGGCCTTCCACTGCTAGCCTGGTCACCCCTAACTTCTCTCCCCTGAAGGCCTGGTCGCCCCTAACTGCCCTCCCCTGCAGGCCTGGTCGCCCCCAACTGCCATCCCCTGCTGGCCTGGTCACCCCTAACTGCCCTCCCCTGCTGGCCTGATTGCCCACAACTTCTCTCCCCTGCTGTCCATCTTGTGGCGGCCATCTTGTGACCACATGGGGGTGGCCATCTTGTGTGAGGGTGTGACAGTCAATTTGCATATTACCTCTTTATTATATAGGATATCCACATCCCTGCACCATCAGGTTTTATCCAGATCAAAGGCTCCCATAATGCCTATACAGACCACATCTTCCACAAGGCCTTTGATCTGTGGAGATGATAGACTCATAACCTGCAAAAGACAATTTCATGTAATATAGCCTCTAATTATGATTAAATACAAATTAAATATTTTTGCCAATTTTATCAATTTATTTGCAAAAATTTTATAGATTAACCTATTTGTGCTTGTTAGTCCAGGTCTTACAATTGATTGTTGCAAGTCACACTAATGGAAATCCAGTGCTTTACATGGCATATTCTACCTGCATAAGCATGTAAAGAACAGGTAGGTTTTTAAATTAGTGATACAATATTTCTAGAAGTATACATTTGTATATTCTTTATTGGTAATTGGAGAGCATATCACTAACTCACAAGAGCTTTCTGACTGGATTTTTATATTAATTAAGCCAGTTGAAAAGAAAGGCACTTTCTTATACTAAAGTAAGTTGGAGTGATTTGGATCAAAGGCAGAGAGGTATTTAGATTGGGGGACTGAATTCCCTTCTTAAGACAATATATAAAGGTTCTCTTCTAAATTTAGATACTGAAACTAATCAAGCAGCTATTTTTGTTTCAAAATCCTAATGATTTGAAGTCCCAGGTGGGACAGATTATTCAATATTTGCCTTCAAATGGCCTGTGACTCTACTTGAGACTAAATTATTGCAGGACTAGCCTGAGACCAGAGACTCCATTTATCTCGTGCGAAAAACCCTAATCAAACATGAGGTCCCTGGTACCGTCAAGCGAGAATACTTTTTAAATCCAAATTCTAATCTGCTCTCAGTACTGTTATGCAATTTCTTGTTTGTCATTGCCATATCAGGACTTCACCAATTGAAGATGGCCAGAAACAATTCCAAATTAACTTCACCTAGTTTCCTAACGTTGAGTGCATCAGATTACCTGGAGGGCCTGATACACTTTGAACCCCTTCCCTAGACATTCTAATTCAGAAGGAGGGCTCAAGAATGAGCATTTATTTCTAACTTCTCCAGGGACCACACTTTGAGAACAGCTGAACAGTAAAAAAAAAAAAAAAAAAAAATTAAGTCCAGGGGCACAGAGGTCCCGTTGCTGCTCTGGCCCAAAGGTCGGAACTTAAATATTGTGATGAGAGCCCCATCTCTCCATTACTAGGCAGATTCACTCCATGTAAGCATTAGATGGTCACTAGCTCACCCATAATCACGTTCTATAACATCAGCAAGTTCAGCTCAAAGAGATAATCTTGCCCAGTTCTCTGAAAGGAACGTTCTGGGGAGGGCTGTCCTTAGCCTGAGCCTATTCACATGCTGTTTTCTGGAAGAAAAAGAATAAATTCCAGAGCCTATGGTGATGGTGTATTAGGATGGTACAGGCCTAGGCCATAAGTCCATGTGTCCTGGAGGAGTTCCTTTAATAAACTTGGTTAGTTCTGCCCTAGCCAGTTCCTCCCTGGCCCAGGCCCTGGTCAGGGGCGTGCAGGAGACAACCAATCACATCAATATTTCTCTCTGTCTTTTTCTCTTTCTTCCACTCTCTCTAAAAATCAATGGAAAAATATCCTCGGGTGAGTATTAAGAAAATAAACTTGATTATTTCAATTATTTTTCCTTTAGAGTGGCTTGTGTCCATGAAATTCCTAAATCATTCAAATTATTACGTTTTGCCACGGGAGCACTTTGGTCAAATTATGCCTGAAAATATCCACACCAAAATTGGGAAGATTGTTTAAACTCCAACCCTGAGATCTATGTTACTTTTAAAAAATAGAGTTTAAATGACCTTAGTAATAAATTTTTATATATTTAGTAATAGTCTATTTATAACAGCAGCGAATGTTAAACAGATACAGTTTCTGACAGCATTATTACCAATCCAGAAGAGAAAGGATTAAAACAATATGAGACTTGGTGAGTGCAAATGAACACAGACTTCTAGTCGGGCAGTTGGACCAATTTCTTCCCGAAGCGTAAGGTACACTCGCTCACATGCACAGGCCCTTTAGATGACATGATTTAATGTGACTAAAAGATGTACAGATGGCACTACACTGCCTCTACTGGGAGGAGAGGTCAGACGGCAATTGGCTCCAATACAAACCATGCTAATGTGTAGCTACAAGCTGCCACATCGGGTCCGTCTTCCCGGGAGCCTGTTAGGTGAAGTAATCGAGCGCTGTGACCGTGCTCCCAGATGCGAGAAACATCCAACCTAAGTGCCGTCAGACACTCACAGAGTGATTATTACAGGAGCAAGAACTTAATAAATTATCACCTATTTGATTTGGTTAATAAGAAGCCAAATATAAATATGAGGTGAGAAATCGAATTAGAATATACCATCCTACGTATCATTGAATTTTTTTACATATATGACTGTTAAAGGATAAGATTTGAAATCACAGCAGCACGTCCTTTTACTTTTAAATGCCTTTATCAAATGCAATCCATATAACTGCGTATCTATAAGAATGAGAGAATTGAACCAATTACACAATACAGAAGGCCATTAATGTAGAAAGTTAGTACTGCCTTTATATTCTAAAGTAAATTTTTGCCTTATAACCCTGTAGGCACAGCTCAGTGGTTGAGTGTTGACCTATGAACCAGGAGGTCACGGTTGGATTCCCAGTCAGGGCATATGCCTGGGTTGCGGGCTCCATCCTGCACAACCTGGAGGGTCTGTTACACTTTGAACCCCATCCCTAGACATTCTAGGGGCTTTGGGGAGGCAGCTGATCAGTGGTTCTCTCTCATCATTGATGTTTCTCCCTCTTCCTCTCCCTTCCTCTCTGAAATCAATAAAAATATACTTTAAAAAATAAAATTTTTGCCTTATAAACAAATGTGCCCTACAGAATATGACTAACTGAAGCACGGTGGCATTCCAAATATTAAAGACCAGAGAAAAGTCATCATCAAGAAGAAAAGTTACTGATCATTTTTTTTCGTAAAATAATCTGTGCAAAATACAGGCGTACAAGGACAAAAGAGACATTCATTAGAAAAATATGGGGAAATATAATCTATAGTAAATTTTCATATCACCTTGAACTTGAGACATAGTATATGTTGGAAGTAGCCTAACTTACAGTTTTACTTGAAAAGCGAGATGTAAAGTACTTAAATTTGCCCAGTTTAGAAGCAATGCCTCGTCAAGCTATCAGGAGATAAGGGCCATGTTTTCCTATCTCCTCATTATTTAAGAGACCAAACTGGACAATGAAATGGCAAAACAAGGCTTAGATAGGATGAGTGATTTGCTGCGAATCACAAAACAAAGTGGCAGCAGAATTAGAACCAGCACACAGGTCTTGTCTACCAGACCAGTTCTGGTTCCACTATCCCCTTTTCTCCCCTCTGTCTCAGGCATCAGGCTGTCGGCTAATGTAGAACAATTAATCATAGTACTTAGAGCTATACAATTCCTGCAGAGCTCATTTATTTCCAGCTCCCAGTCAATAAGCTGTGAAATATTTTCAGCTCCATTTTGCACCTAAGGTAATTGGGATCAGGGTGATATGTCAGATATTAAACCTCCAGTAGGTTTTGAAAGAGGAAGGCCGTAAGTCAGATCTCCTTAATCTCAGATGACTATTTTTTTCTGCTTTCGTGTGCTGCCTTTCAAAATAAATATTCCAGCCCTGACTGGGCTTGAACCACTAGTACAGTAATTAAAAGCAAAACATAAATAATTGTGTAGAGAGATTTTTTTTTTTGTTAAATTTTATATTACAGGAGATGCTCCCAAATGCATAAATGAGAAAATAAGAACCCCTCTGTATGGCTTGGTACCTTCAGTCCAGAAATAGTAAATGGATACATTTTTCTACCATTTGAGGAATTTATCTCTTGGAAGTACTTAAAATAAATCATGTCATGTTCTAATGTTTCTGGTCTTTTTTAAAAATTGAAATTTGGTCCACTAAAATACTGGGTTTCCTGCGTCCTGAGATGGATGGAGGGATTTTGACAGAGGAGTTAATTTCCAAGACTCAGGTATCATATAACCCAGTGGTCGGCAAACTCATTAGTCAACAGAGCCAAATATCAACAGTACCACAATTGAAATTTCTTTTGAGAGCCAAATTTTTTAAACTTAAACTATAAGGGTAGGTACATTGTTATTAACTTAATTAGGGTACTCCTAAGCTGGCCTTTGCTACAAAAAAGGTATTTTGTGGAAGAGCCACACTCAAGGGGTCAAAGAGCCGCATGTGGCTCGCAAGCCTCGGTTTGCCAACCACTGATATAGCCTAATTTTGAATCCTAAATCAATCCTATACTTTACATGACTTTTCTTAAGCTTTGGTTTCTTTATACATAAAATAAGATAATATTATCAGCTTCATATGTTTGTATAAAGATTAAGTGACATATTTTATGAAAGGTGCTGAGTACAATGCCTGGCATACACTAATTGCTCAATAAATATTAGCTAGTATATTAGTCAGTATTTGCTGAGATAAACTTCAGTAACAAACAATCCACAAATCTCAGTGGCTTACAAATACAAATGTTTTATTTCTTGCTTATATTGCACATCAGGTATGGATCAGCTCCAACTTAGATCCAGGATCTAAGCTGAAGAGGTAGCCCATATATAAGTCATGCTATTCTCATTGTAGAAGGAAAGAGAAATGGCCATAAGAGCTATTGCATGGACACAATATATGTTATTCCCCTTCTCATTCTATTGGCCAAAGTTACTCAAATGGCCAAGTATGTTCTTCTCAAAGAGGGTGGGTGGGTAGGAAGAGAGGTAATGGAATTATATGGCAATGGACAGGAATGTATAATTCTGCTTCATGGAGTCAGAAAATAATTGGGGACAACAACTCTATCACAGTTAGTAACACTTTCAACTAATACAAGGTGAAAGGGGGAGATAGAAAGAGCACTTTGCAAAGAGTCAGGATGTGAGGGCGATCTGGCTGCAGCACCTGTCACTCTGTTGATCGCCAAAGTTGATTTGGCTGATCTGGCTGGCTATGCGGGTGTCCCCCTCCTCCCTCACCAATCAATGTGCTGCGTCCCTCCTGAAGCTGCTCGCTTGGTGGAAGAGGACGACCTTCCCCCCAGAGGAGAGGACCCGTCTTTGGTCAAGGGTATGGGAGTAGCTGTGCTCCCCTGATAGAACCTCCAAACAAGCTCTCAAAGAGTCAGAAGAATTGACTCTACCTGATCTACCTCTGCTGTATGATGTTCAACAAGTCATTTAATCCCTCTAAATTTTAGGCTCTTCATGTATTACAGGACTGTTGTGAGAATTAAATGATATAAAGAAACTCAAGTAAAGCCCTGTAACAAATAAGAGGAATAATGAGAGAAAAAGTTCTGCCCCTGAAGAATTTACTGTTATGGAAATCCAAGACAATGATGAGTGCTTTGGGAGACTGACCACTTGCAGCCTGGATTGAAAACAAGGAAACACAGGCAATCCAGATATTTTATTATGACCTCTAGGTGCTTATCAATCATGAGGGCTCCTTTTGGGAGCATATGGGCAATAGCAAAACTATTGAGTGCCAAAAGAATCTCCAAAATAAAGTAACTTGCTGAACCTCAGCAAAAACAAACATGGATTGGAGATTTTAAAATAAAAATCATGAATTCTACTACACTCTTAAAATGAAGGAGAATATGAATTGGAAATTTTCATTGATATAGTATTGCTTGACATTGTTTCCTTAGCTCATCATTTAATATTCCATCAATGACTCACTCAGACATTCAGTAATTATTTATTGTTCACCTGCTTTGTGCCTAGTTAAGGAGTGGGGAAATGATGAGTAAAAAATAGCATTGTCAATCTACTAATGCTTTTCTAGGTAAAATGTCTTTTCTCTCTAGCTCTTCTCAAACTCTGATTTGCTTTGTAGTTCCACAATTTAACCATCATGTGATTTTAAGTAATTTTAAAAATGTTTCCTACTAGTAATTCATTATAATTTTGAATGTGAAAATTGCTTTCTTTAATTCTGAAAAATTATTTGCATGTATCATCTTTAATATTACCTCCCCATTCTTCCCTCTGTCTTTTTCCTTCTGAAACTATGATTGGATTATTTTAGCCCATCTCACAACAGCCATCATATCTTTTAACCATATTTTATATTCTTTAATATCTTTCTGTCTTGGTCTTGTGTCTGTGTATTCTGGAGATTGACCTTCTAGATCACTAATTATTTTGTTAATCATGTCCAATTTTGTGTTTACATTTTGCTGCTCTTTTTTTTTTCTTTTTTTAAATATATTTTATTGATTCTTTACAGAGAGGAAGAGAGAGGGATAGAGAGTTAGAAACATCGATGAGAGAGAAACATCGATCAGCTGCCTCTTGCACACCCCCTACTGGGGATGTGCCCGCAACCAAGGTACATGCCCTTGACCGGAATCGAACCTGGGACCTTTCAGTCCGAAGGCCGACGCTCTATCCACTGAGCCAAACCGGTTTCGGCAACATTTTGCTGCTCTTAATCTGGGTTGAGAACCCATTCTCCAGAAATGACATAACCAAGCATCTCTGGCCATTACTTACCCAGATCTACTTTAATTATATATTTTGGCTTGGGATTCCTTGGACCATGCAGATACTGAAGATTTGATCCATAAACACATGTGAAGAAAAAGCTGTTAAGAATTCTCACTACTTTGTTTCATTTTGTTTGTTTTTGTTTTTCTCTTCCACTTGGAGCCTCTGCTAAAGGTAAGCAAACTAAGATCCAAAGACTAAATCTTGCCTGCAACCTGGTTTTTTATAGCTTGTGAGGTATTGTTTTTTGTGTTTTTTTTTTAATTCCTTATAGATTTTTGTCTTAACATTTTTGAAGGGTTACGTAAACAAATAAACAAGAAATATATGACAGAGACCATATGAGGCCTGCAAAACCTAAAACATTTACTATTTGGTCCTTAAATGAAAAGTTGGACCACCTCTGTCACTTTTTGCCAACAGATAGATCAAGGAACTTTTGTTTAAGTGTCTATTCATATCTTTTGCCCATTTCTTAAATTGACTTACTTGTCCTTTTATTACAGACTCATAAGAGTTCTTTGTTATTTTGTGCATAAGGTTTTCATCAAATGTGTTTTACAAATATGTTTTTCAATCTCTGGCCTATCTTTTGATTTTTTAAAATGTGTCTTTCAAAAAATATTTTTATTTTAATAAAATATGTTATCGATTTGTTTTCTTTCATAGTTTGTGTGTTTTCATGTCCTATCCAAGGGATATTTATTTACCTTAATGCTACAAATATTTACTTCTAGGTTCTCTTCTACAAGTTTCAGAGTTATAACTCCTACATTTAGTTAAAGATCTATTTTGTGGATCATTAATTTCTTTAAATATAACTGTGGGGGCCCAAAGGTGCTTAAAAATGTTGTGAGACAGGAACATATGGAAATCTCTGTGCTTTCTGCTCAATTTTGCTGAGAACTTAAAATTGCTCTAAAATAATAAAGTCTAAAGGAAATCCAGCCATTTTCAACAACATAGATGAACTTGGAGGACATTCTGATAAGAAATAAGCCAGATATAGAAAGACAATTACTGCATGTCCAAATGCTATTGAGTAATAGAAAAATAAGATAGTAGGCTTGTGTAAAAATAAAATTACCCTAAAACATATACTTGAAAGAAACTTGTCTCTATGTGTTAACCTCTTTTGAAAATACTAAAATTCAAGGTAGGAAAAAGTCAATTTGTATTACACAGAAAGAATAAACAAACTCAGAACTCAAAACTGTTTCATGCATTTAACTTATCTTTAAGCAAAATCTTATAAGTTTATATGTCATCTTTTAGGTTACCTAGGAATAAAACAGATTGTACTTAAAGCAAAGAAAGAAAATAAAAAAGACTGGTAATCTACTTAGCTAAGGACAATAAATTTTTTCTTATGCTCAGGAAAAACAAAGACATTTTTACCAATTTTACCAAAACAGCAGGATGAATTTCAGAACAATCTTTCTCTTTTAGCAAAACCACATGTAAAAGTGAATGAGAGAGAAACCAAGATGGCAGCATAAGGTATACACCTGTACATGCTGACTCTCACAACCACACCAAAACTACAACTAAAAGACAAAACAACTATCACGCAGAACCATGGGAAAGCTGGCTGAGTGGAAGTTCTACAACTAGAAGGAAAGAAAAAAGTGCATTGAGACTGTGTAGGAGGTGCAGAGCCACGGAAAAGCAGAGGGACGGGGGTGTGGAGAGGGCTGGCAACTGAGGACTGAGGACGCAGTTGTCTTTTTCAAGCAGGAGGGAGACTCAAGCTCCCGGCTGCTCTGAACTCCAGTTTCCGGCGAGACTCTGGGTACCCAGATTCCTACGGGGAGAAACTGGACTGTCTGGCATTGGGTCGGAAAGTGAGGGTGGCTTTCTCGCAGATGTGCGCGCAGGAATCATTGTTTACTGCGCTGGGGCACGGGACTCGGGGAGGGGGAAACGCAGAGACTCAGAGAGGGCTGACTGGCAGCCATCGCCGTTTGCCATGCCCTAGTGATTCCCTGAGACCCTGCCCCGCCCAATTTATAAACCCACCCAAACTGTGCACAGCAGCTTTTGCATATGAATGACCTGCCCTATTGTAGCTTAACCTAACAAACTGCAGCTGGGTCAGCTCCAAAACTTCCAAACCCCAAGCAAAGATGAGAAATCTGCAGATCTTGCTGTAGATCCTGCTGGGTGGCCTCAGACAGTAGCTGACTTGAATCTCCTTGAAGATCCAAGAGCCAGTGTACCTAGTGGTCAGTGTGAGATGACACCAGACTTCAACTCTTCACATCCATAAGTGACACACTCAAGAGGCAGACTCAGTGAGCACCAAAGCCCCACTGAAGCAAGTCCTGTCCCACAAGGGTGTCTCCAGCACAGCAGTTCTTCCATTATACACACAGTGGGCCCTCACAGCCAATTGGCCTGAAGGTCAATTCCTCCCAGTGTACCAATAGCAGTCAAGGCTTAACTACAACAAGACTGTGCACCCAGCCCACAAAGGGGTGCACCAAGAGTGTCCACCTCAGGTGATTGGGGAGGCTGAGCCACTGGGCCCTATAGGTCACCTACCATACAAAGCCACTCCATCAACACAGGGAAGCAGCCAAAATGCAGAGACAAAGAAACATGTCATGAATGAAAGAAATGGAGGAAAGCAAACTACTGGATATAGAGTTCAGAACCACAGTTATAAGGTTACTAAAGAATCTTCTAGAAACCACTGAGAAACTTAGTGAGACCTCCGAGGAACTTAGTGAGACCTTCAAGGATCTTAATGAGAATGCCAAAAAAACGGAAAAGGACCAGTCAGAAACTAAGTATACACTATCTGAAATAAAGAATAATATACAGAAATCCAACAAGACAAGAGGACCCCAAGAATCAAACCAAAAATTTGAAATATGAGAAAGCAAAAAACACCCAACCAGAAAAACAAAAAGAAAAAAGAATAAAAAAATATGAAGATAGTGTAAGGAGCCTCTGGGACAACTTTAAGCGTACCAATATCCGAATTATGGGGGTGCCAGAAGAAGAGAGAGAGCAAGATATTGAAAACCTATTTGAAGAAATAATGAACAAAAACTTTCCCTACCTGGTGAAAGAAATAGACTTACAAGTCCAGGAAGCGCAGAGAACCCCAAACAAAAGGAATCCAAAGAGGACCACACCAAGACACATCATCATTAAAATGCCAAGGGCAAAAGACAAAGAGAGAATCTTGAAAGCAGCAAGAGAAAAACAGTTAGTTACCTAAAAGGGAATACCCATACGACTGTCAGCTGATTTCTCAACAGAAACTATGCAGGCCAGAAGGGAGTGGCAAGAAATATTCAAAGTGATGAACAGCAAGAACCTACAATCAAGATTACTCTACCCAGCAAAGCTATCATTCAGAATTGAAGGTCAGATAAAGAGCTTCACAGACAAGAAGAAGCTAAAGGAGTTCATCACCACCAAACCAGGATTATATGAAATGCTGCAGGGTATTCTGTAAGAAAAGGAAGAAAAAGAAAAAGGTAAAGATAAAAATTATGAACAACAAAGTGACAACAAATACATATCTATCAACAAATGAATCTAAAAATCAAGTCAATAAAAAAAATCTGATGAACAGTATTAACTGGTGAATATAATAGAATCAGGGGCATAGAAAGGGAGTGGGCTGACAATTCTCAGGGGAAAGGGGGCATGAGGGGTGCGGGAAGAGATTGGACAAAAATCTTACACCTATGGATGAGGACAGTGGAGGAGGGTAAGGGCATGGGGGTGGGATCAGGTGGAGGGGAGCTCTAGGGGGGAAAAAGAGGAACATCTGTAATAATCTGAACAATAAAGATTTTTTTTTTTAAGTGAATGAGAGAGAACCAAGATGGCAGCATAGGTAAATGCCTATACTCGCCACCTTCCACAACCACATCAAAATTATAACTAAAATACTAAACAACCATCATCCAGAACTGCTGGAAAGCTGGCTGAATGGAAGTCCTATAACTAGAGAAGTAAAAAAGAAAGCACACTGAGACTGGGAGGAGGTATGGAGGCGTGGAATGGGCTGGTCTGACACCTATGTGTGCCACTTTTTTAATCAGATGGGAGATCATCTCTATGGAGGCTGCCCAGAGGAGCAAGGGCTCCCTGCACCACACCATCCCCAGCTCAGGGTCCCAGAGCTGGGAAAAGAAATCCCCCATAACAATGGACTGTAAAAACCAGTGTAGATTGGAGCTCAATGACACAGAGGCTGCTGAAGACCCAGCTGTTCCTCTTAAAAGGCCAGCACCATGAACTGAACTTACAAGGTCCTGCTTCCTCTGAGTTCCAGCACCAGGGTGAGGCTCTGGGGGATACATTTGTCTGGCATTGGGGCAAGAACTTGGGGCAGCTTTCTCCCAGAGGGAGGTACTCACAGGGGTCATTGTTCCTGTGCTAGGACCTCCCTAGTCACAGGGCTGACTGGCAGCCATTTCTGTTTGCTCAGCCCTGGTGTTTTCCTAAGACCCCACCTCATCCAATTTACAACCCCACCCAAGCTGCCTGCAGTGGATTTTGCATATAAATGGCCTGTCCTTGAAAATCTCTAACAAGCTGCAGCTGGGTCAGGGACCCCCAAACCTATCAATAAAAGGCCCAAGACACAGCACCAGCACCAGCCTACCTTTCTTCATAGCTGGGTTTCTTATGGGCACTTCCAAACCTGATACAAAAAGGAAGAATCTGCAGAGCTCTCTGTAGCTCCTGCTGGGTGCCCCCAGGCAGTGGCTTACTTTGTATCTCCCTAAGATTGGGCTGAAATGGGCTTTCCAACATCTCCCAAGTGGTCCCGGATTGCGAGAGGGTGCAGGCCAGGCCGAGGGACCCCACTGGTGCACGATAGGGGCTGAGGAGGGATGCAGGAGGTTGCCAGCCAGGGAGGGACCACAAGAGGGCTCCAGGGTGTGTCTGGCCTGTCTGGCTCAGTCCCAATCAGCCGGACCCCAGCAGTAAGCTAATCTACCAGTCGAAGCATCTTCCCCCTGGTGATCAGTGCATGTCATAGCTACTGGTCGATCACTCAACTGTCTGCCCCCTGGTGGTCAGTGCACATCCTAGCGAGCAGTTGAGCAGCCTTAGCATATCATTAGCATATTACGTTTTGATTGGTTGAACAGACAACCAGAGGACAGGACACTTAACATATTATGCTTTTATTATATAGGATGTGGAAGGATATTCTTTAAGAAGAGGAAGAAGAAAAAGATAAAAAATATGAACAACAAAATGGCAACAAATACATACCTATCAATAATTGAATCTAAAAATCAAAATTAAAAAAAATAAGAAATCTATGAACAGAATAAACTGGTGAATAAAATAGAATCAGAGGCATGGAAATGGAACAGACTGAGGAGTTTCAGAAAGAAAGGGGGGGGAGAGGGGGGTGCGGGGGGCGGGAAAAGATTAAACCAAGATCTTATATGCATATATTCATTACCTATGGACACAAACAATAGGGTGGTGAAGGCCTGGGTTGGGGCGGGAACCAATGGAGGGAGGCAATGGGGGGATAAGGCCCTGAACCTAACTGTCCCCTATACACCACACAAAGTCAATTCAAACACATGGGGGCAGACATTTGCAATGGCTAACCATGAGGTTTGACCACGAATGGTTGGTTATTTTTAGTTTGTGATGCATTTTTTTCATGTACTAGGCAAAGTACCGAAAATTAGGTACAGCGGTATAGCGGCAGATTCGGTAATTACCGAAAAATCGGTACAGCGGTCTGGTAGGGTTAATGACATGAGGAGTCTTTTTATTTGTGCACTCATCACATCACCTCATTCTCAGTCTCCAGTTGCATTCTCTATGGTTGTTTCCCTTTCCTCTTTTGGTTATTCTTCTCCAGTTGCTCATATGTTACCAAGTCCTCACTGGATGTGGAGCAGGGTAGATATTAAATGCAATCTGAGGAATCAACTTCCTTTTGCTAGCCATGGGTTTTTGTTTTATTTTGTCTTTTTGTTGGTTCCCCCCCCCCCCCTCCTTTCCAACTCTTTCCTGAACTTTCAAACAGAAAGTGGTGCTTTCTAGATGATTATGGGCTTTCTGTTTTACTGTATCGTTTTACTTGTGGCTCTCTAGGTACCCAACAATGAATCAGGCACATAGTAGATGCTCGGTAAATACTAATTAATTCATCAGCCACCTGAAAAGGGAGTGCAACGGAGGCACTTCTGAAATACCAGAAGTGAGAGCCAAGGTGACTGATGTCAATAAGAATTACTATTAGTCTCAAGAATCAGCAATAGAATTGCTACTTCCAATACTCCACTTAAAGAACATAAGCCCAATTCAGCAAGCCATATTTCTATTTAGTTCAATTGCTATCTATTCCACTCTTCTCTTAGGGGCATAAGAAATGCTTTTAGTTGCAATAGTAAAACCATAAACTTTCTACTCTTCCAGCTTCTTGGATAACTGGAATAAGAAAAACAGAAATGGCATTGCTTTTAACACCAGAGCTATGTAAAATATCTTGAGATTATCAAAAGCACTGGGATTCGTTTATCTATGAATAATTAAGAATCAAGTTTAAAAAGCATATTTTAAAAGATGGCGGATCCCCCAACAGCATAGGGACTCCAGCCCTTGCATTTTTAAAATTATGTGCATCAACTTTAATAGATAAGGCACAGCTTTCAAACTGAGAACTAATTGATTTTTTCACTTTTCCTTTTCACCGTTCATTTAGGGAAAGAAAATGGGTGTGGCACTCTCTCGCCCATTTTTATTAACATTATTTAACATTCATTGAACAGCTGGCTGTGCTAGGCTTGCTAAGGAGATAGAATTAGCTTTGTGTTTTACATGGTCTTGCAAAGGCACCTTCTGAAACATGATTTGCTACTGTAATCCACAAATGGAACACGACCGTACCCTTTGTTTCACCTTAAGCCAAAAGCAGCTCAAGTTAAATGCCAAGCTTCCCTGAGTTACAAATTTAGAGTCTCTCTGAGGTGCCGGCTCACATGGTGCATTAGCCTACTGCACGGGCTGATTAGCAATGCTCTCCCCGTGTGGTATATTGACTCCCATGTGCGCATATCATTTATCATACTTATGTTCATTTTACTCTTATCCCAATAATGACAGCTTTCATGTAAAATGAGAGGAGAAAATAAGATTAATACCTTCTTAGTACACCTTTCACAACATGCACAAATACACAGTCTTCTGAACCAAACACATCTTCCCTGAATTTGGGTATTATTATTACTACTATTACTCTGATTCAAAAATGATGTGAAGATAACAATTTATTTTTTCTTCAGGAGTGAATAAGCAATAACGGTGGCAGTAGGGTAAGGACAAAAAGAGAAAGGGGACAGAGGGAGCACGTGTTCAGTGAGAAAAGCAATGACAACAGAGAATCAGGCCAGTCATCTGGCCTAAGGTAATACTCATTATCAAGCTTAATTTGAGAAAATCTGGAGATATGTGTTCAGCTTTGGGGGAAGAGTCATTTTGAAAGTCTGTTTTGGTGTTGATATCTAAGAGCCTTAGCAATTTTGAATGAAATCCAACAAGGGCAAACTTTTTACATATGTGATTCTACTGGTTCAGAATTAACAGGGTAGATGACAGCTGATAATACACCTTCCCCTCTCAGGAAATCTAAAATTGGAAATTTTCCCTCTAGTTCTTCATCTGGAGCTGCAAAGACACTTTTGCGTGTCCTGTCACCTAAATGACACTTTGTCTTCTTGTTATTGGGCATGAAATGGTAAAATAGAAAGAAAATTTTGAGCAGCTGCAGCAAGCCGGGTGGGGAGGACGAGTGGATGTTTACCGGGGTTACATAAGGATGTCATGGTGTTTACATTTACAATCAATGGAGGAGAGAATTATGGATGGAGTCTTGGCAACATTTATTTCTGACTAGTCATGCTCCTTGTAAAAGGAGGAGATTGATTTTAGCTGGAAAAAGTATTTGCTCTAAGAAAGTTCTTTTTGCCTCTATGAGAAGGACTAACCTACAAAATTCAAGGAGCTAAGAAACTAACTCAAGGATTTCCAGATGCCTCTGGAGCGTGGCTCAAAGTAAACATTCCATCACTTAGGAGGGAAAGAGTTTTTATTTTGGTTTGTTTGTTTGTTTTGTTGTTGTTTTGCCTCTCCTTTTGCTGCCAGTTTAGTGTAACGCCAACTGAAATAAACTGTTTTCAAATGCTTACCTAGTTAAAGAGCACCTTTAGAATCCGTTCACTACCGAAGCATCTCCTTTTGGATGTCTTTAGTTATCCATGGCCATGTGTGATTTCCTTAGTCCCCAGTACGAATACTATCTCCAAAGACGCTAGCCATTTCAGGAAAAGAGTTTATTAAATTAGCAGCTGACACGCCCACACTCTGGAGGCTGGGAAGGCCATGTGACCCAGCCACTCTCCAGTTCAGCCCAGGTACCAGGTTGCAGGGGTTTACCCGAGTTATTTCAAACTCTTGATTTCTGAACATTGAGAAGATCTTGTTCTAAACAGGTGGTCACCTTATTACTGGTACTTGTAGCTTTGCAGTACTGATAATTAACCAAGATTCATTCTGACCCTCAATCTTTTTTGCTGGTTGTGATGGAGATAAGAGTAAAGCTCCTTCATAAGCAATTTTTATGGGCCAGGTGAGAAGTTGGCTGACAGAGTACACACATTATATGCACTCATAATTCCTTGAAGGATTATGAGTTTTATAGTTTGCATAATTTATGTAATCTCAGTGAAAAGTTGTTTGTATTTATTCACTTCCGGAGAGGAAAGGAAGGGATTAGCAAAGAACAGGTGAAGGCAAATGATGGGCTTGGGGAACACCAGGAAGTTTGATAAGACTTGCACATTGAAGAGATGTGTGTTGTATGTGTGTGTGGGGAGTGGGGGGGTGTCAGTGTTTGAACAAGTATTCTGTTCAATGCATCTACCTGTAACTTCAGAAACAAAATCAAGAATTGAATTTGTCTCTGTAATATTATTTTTTAACAACATTGGTGACTTGTCAAGGAAGATAAAAATTTATAGGCTTACATTTCTGGTCAACCCATTAATCACTCAGAATAGGATTATTCTGCTACTATCAATAATAAATTTAGTATAATATTAGATAGTCTTAGATTGTCTTCTAGACCTGTAAGCTGAACTTTTGTAATGAATATATTTTTATCTGGATTTTGAACTACAAGCATTTTTTTCTTTTTGCTGTGCAGCCTAAATTTTCCTGCATTTTTCTCATACAAAAAAAAAATCACAGCATTGAACAACCACATGTTATTACCATGTGATTATTTCACATATAGAAATATCATAGATTTAAGTATGATTAAGTAAAATAATTTTAACAGAACTGGTTAGCTTATTGATTGACAAAAATATTAATAATATAAACAGGTGGGGGTGATTCAATTCTAATATCCCATAATGTAAGATTACCAACTGAGAAAATAATTATTCTCCTAAAAAATGGTTTGTGCTCATGTTGCATATTTCTGCTATTCTCCATTGTCTTCAATATTGGCCACTGCCAGAGGCAAGTGTTAGACAAGACAGACAAATGGTCTGATCTAGAATGGCAAATTCTATGTTTCCTTAATACAGTCTCCTGGAATGACAGCAGTTATGTATTTTTAAGTCGGCTCTTCCATTATGGCGATAAATGGTTATTTAAATACAGTCAGGTTCAAATTACACTCTTGGAAAATGCAGCAGGGGAAAGTATCAAAGACAAAGAACTTTTAAATAAATCTCATCTCTCCTCCTGCCATATGAGGTAATTTCTATGCCAGATGGCAGATGTTTATGCTGGTACTTAAAAGAAGTAAAAATTAAATGGATCTCAAAAACTTAATTGTTTTTAGTTTAGAAATGCTCTCAAATAAAGGGAATTTGGAAGAGATTTTATTTTTAATGATCTCAAAAACTAAGCACCTTAATGTTTAACTTTAATTCAGAAAAAAATAGTTAACTCTTAAGTGGTTCTTCTTTTTTTATTCCATTATTGAAGTATGATATTAGTTTTCAGGTAATTACAAAAATGTCACAAGTCACTTTTTCTAGAAATGATTGTGAAAAATCTTCCAAGGACTATATTATAACATGTGCATTTTATTTTATTTTATTTTATTTTATTTTTAGAAGGATAGGTGTTAGTTCTTCCTCCCCCCATTTTATTCAAACTAAGCAATAGATGAGTCATTTATACTCTTTTTTAAAATATATTTTATTGATTTTTTACAGAGAGGAAGGGAGAAGGATAGAGAGTTAGAAACATCGATGAGAAAGAAACATCGATCAGCTGCCTCCTGCACACCCCCCTACTGGGGATGTGCCCACAACCAAGGTACATGCCCTTGACTGGAATCGAACCTGGGACCCTTCAGTCCGCAGGCTGATGCTCTATCCACTGAGACAAACCAGTTATAGGGCTCATTTATACTCTTAATCATTATATATATATCAGTTTAAGTCAGAAAAGTTATCTATCCAAGACTGTTTTATTATGAGGATAAACACAATACAAATATAGTGACTTTCTGAAACAAACAATTGTTACATGCACAACTTCTGTTTACATAAGCAAAATTGATCAACTTTCCAATGGGAAAGCCCTCCTTCCTTCTCTTGAAAGCTTCCTCTGAATGGTGAAGAATAATTTTATTGTTGTGGCATCTAAATTTTTGCTCAAAAAAGCAAATGTGACCTAGTTGCTAGGTGGAGACTTTTCCTTTCCATTAATACATTAACACTGATCAGAAATCAATCCTGCTTTCTTGATTCAGGATAGTTTTTAGCAGGTTTTTTTGGAAATATCAAGTGAAGGACAGCTATAAGCCCAAATAACTCTAGCAATCACTTGACTTTTTGTATTTAGAAAACTAACCCAAACTTACAATATAGAACAATGGCCAATTCTGGAAAAATAATATTTAGATTAGTAAGCTATAGTGAAACATTCTAATTACTAGTCAAAAGAACTAGAAAAATCTGTATATTCTTAAACTTCTATGTTCTGAACAATCAATTCAACAAAATGTAATTGAGCCCCAAAGATAAGTTCAATATTTTACTATGTACAAAAATATGACTTCTGTATAAGCAGAAATATAAACAAAATCTCTTTCCTCAATTTGTTTATACTATTTTGTGACAACATAGAAGCTTTTTAAAAAATAATTGAATTATCCAAGGCTAATCTTCAGCTTTATTTTTAGTTCTTTACAAAGCTTTAAAAAATTCCTGTTGCCCAGCCAGTGTGCCTCAGTGGTTGAGTGTCGACCTATGAGCCAGGAAGTCATAATTCGATTCTGGTCAGGGCACAAGCCCGGGTTGCAGGCTCCATCCCCAGTAGGGGGTGTGCTGCAAGTAGCTGATCCATGGTTCTCTTTCATCTTTGATGTTTCTATCTCTCTATCCTTCTCCCTTCCTCTCTGAAATCAATAAAAACATAGTTTAGAAAATCCTTGTAGGATGTATTTGGGGCAGAGTCATAGATTGCACAATCAACAAAGGGCAACTTACTCTGGTAACCTGTGCAATTATGACTTCCCCTGAGTGCATAGTGCCTCTTACAAGAAATAATTCATCATTTTATGCATATTTTACTGGAGGACAAGTATACTCAATAAACTATTCTCTGCTCTTCAATAGGCCACAAAATGCTCTCACAAGTCAGGTCTAGCTACCTTTTCAGATTATTGTAGTCCTACTAGAGGACAATGCGTGGGTCCATGGAATTCTATAATGGTACTTATGGAAAAGAGCATTATGCATTTATGTAAGTTTGAGTGCTAGTGAAGCTGCAGTAACAAAGATACCCCAAAATATAATTACTGAAATAAAAATGAACTCTATATCTCTTCCAACCTAACAGTATAGAGATAGGTGAGAGTTTCAGAACACATAAATAGCTTTGCTTTATCTAGATTCCTTCTGCCTTATCTTTCGGCCATCCCCTAAACATTGCTCAGCTAACATGGGTGAAGAAGGGTCACCACATTCCCAAAAATGTGAAAGAAGTAGCTAACCAAGCAGTGTTATTGTTAAAGAAACAACCTAAACATTGAACATATTATCTAGCTGCTAGGAGGCTGAGAAATATAGTCCCTAGCTAGATAGCTGTGGGCCCTGCTAAACCTGGAGGGTGAGGATCAGGATTTTGTTCCTGCAAGAAAGAAGGGGTGAATAGATTCTGGGCAAGTAGCAGCCTGCACCTTAAGCATTTAATAAATGGTTTATAAAATAATGCTTTTGGTTAATCCATTTTTCAACAAATATTTCCTGAGTGTCTATTTTGTATACAGCTCTATATTGCACCCCACAAGAAAATTTAAATATATACAAATTTATATTATCAAAGAAATTTTGACATTTTTAAAGACATAAACTACATTTGACTCTTGAACAACACAGATTTGAACCGCATGTGTCCAGCTATACATGGATTTTTTTCAACAAATACTGTAAATATATTTTGTCTTCCTCATGAGTTTCTTAATATGTTCTTTTCTCTAGATTACTTTACTGTAAGAATATAGTATATAATACATATAATATACAAAATATGACTATTTGTGTTATTGGTAAGGCTTCCGGTCAACAGTAGTTTTGGGGGAGTCAAAAGTTAAATGAGGATTTTCAACTGCACTGGGAGTCAATGGCACTAACCCATGCATTGTTCAAGGGTCACCAGTATAGACACTGAATATCACCAATAATAATAGTAATGATAATGTTACCATTAATGTACTATATCATTAATACATAGGTGCTAAGTGAGTGGTGCAGAAGAGGTGTGACACTAATATTCAATGTTGATTTTCCGATAGGAAGAGTGGAGGAGAGGCAACAGCCAGTTCATGGATATAAGGGCCCAATATGAATAAGGTCATTTCAGCCTTCAAACTATAAAAAATTAATTTATATCTTTAAAAAAGTACATATATAAAATTATGTATCTTCCTATGCATATTCATACATGTATGTACATTGAACAAGAAGATGCTTATTTTTATTAATTTTGACATAGGTAGTATGCTTATCCTCACCTTTTAGTTAAACAGCATTTGTTCTTATTGTTAGTGAGTCTGAATCAATCAGCTGCATTCCTTAATGATGGAAGCAGATGGAAATAGAATGAGCTTCTGAATCTTCCTCAAGGGCATTGTTGAGGATGCTGCACCCTAACTGAAAATTGCTCAATTTTGCAATAGAGTTGGCCAATGTAGACATAGTCTTATATTTTCACTAATTTTGAATTAATACTCTAGAAACCAGCAGCTGACAATGAGCCTGAACAGTTGGTTTCACACCTGAGGCCTCTTTTAAAAGACCATTCTCATCACAGTCAAACAACAGGAGGATATATTAGAGGGGAAAATGAGTGCATTTTCTCTAAGACTACTTACGTAGGAGTTTCTCTTAAACTAATTAAGATTCAATTCTATTTCAGAAACTAATGTCTGAAGCAGACATTCTGTTTGAAAATTATTAATAAATGAAAGTAGAATATTCCAGAGCTCTCAAAATGGTAGTTTTCTGCCTGGTGAATGCTCAATAAAAGTGCTTGTTGAAAAAAAAATTAGGTAGAGAACAGTATTTGAAACATAATATCAAATGTTCGGGGTGAATGATTATGGCATATAAAATTATTAATAAGATCTAAGAACTTTTTAAAAGTGAAATAAGTGACACCCTTGACTATTAAAAACATCTCCAACCCTCTCAACATCAAGCTTGTAGGTTCTTAGAATTCTAAGATATCTGGGGGAAACAAAAGATTGCAATTTAACTGTTTTTATTTTATTCAGAAGGTACTGGATATAATATGAATTATAGTTCCATTTCAAAGGGAAAAATATTTAAGCATACATATTAAGCTTACATATTGGATGTGATGGTTCATGTAACCCAATTCAAAAAGATCAGCTAGTCTAAGTCAGAAAATGCTAATGTAGCATGGAGAAAAATATTTTTGCCCAACAACTTCAATAAGTACTCAAAAGTTGTCTGAATTGTTCTCTGCGTTTTTGTATAATAAATTGCTGCACATGTAAGTGGTAGGCCAGGGAGCACTGTCTTGCCTTTCACACAATGCGTCTTTCACAGAGTCTTGAAAATGGATGTTGCATTTCCCTTCTAGTGATAATCACACTACATGAGGTGGTGGGTGACTGCCAAAAGCCCTTAGATTTGTATTTCATATCATATGACAAACCCAATTTTTTTTCAAATAAAAGAACCCTCTCTGTGGTGTTTTCTGTCATTTTACTTTAATAGCAGAAATAGGCATTTATCAAGGCCATCTGCCCACCCACATGATGTCTCAGGATCAGACTGCCTTTTACAAGTTGCATAGAACTGGGATTCTTGAGGGGTGTGTGTGGGGGGGTGATAGTTATCAGTGTTTTAAAATTGTGGGAAATGTGAAATCTTTAGAAAAAAAAGGAGGAAGTATCAAAATGTTCAATATTTAAGATTTCAGTGTGGGCATGCTTTTTAGTGCCTGACACATAAGAGAAGTTATGTTAAGAGAAAGAAAAATAGAGAGTTAATTATTGAACTCCTCCTTTATATTTGCTACCAGTTTCCATCTAGAGGGAAAATAAATCTAATTGAGATTCTTGGAATTTTCTATAGAAGCTCATTCTGTCCTAGGCTAATATAAACAATATCCTCTGCTTTAGCTGTCCTAGACCAATCATTCTTCTTTCGTTCAAGTGGTTCATATTTAATGACCTCAAAAGAGCAATCTTTTCTTATTCAGTGTGGTATCAAAGCCTTCCTTAAATCAAGGTTTATGAATTTAAGACTAGATGACAAAAGTAGCTCTATTAGTCTTTTTTTCATGGCCAAGTTTCAACAGTGGCACTCTATATAAAACTATTCTAAGTCCAATTACAAGTCAAATCATATGCTATACACCTTAAACGTATGCAGTGTTTACGTCGATGATATCTCAATAAAACTGGAAAAAATGCAAAAAGAAATTCCATTACATACAGTAAATATTTCACTTTTCATCAGAATCATTATGTATGACTTAGCTGTTTACTACACTTGATCTTAGCAAAAAAGGCCAAAAAGCGACTTATAACTTAGTTGTTTAAAAAATTTAGGGTTCTCTGTGAGGGATGGTGAAGCAAAGACTGTAAACCATTCATAAGTTCTTTTTCTTCCAGGTTATAAAATTACACTACATTGGCCAGCCTCCTTTGAGGTTCGGTATGGCCACATGACTACTTGCCAATGAATGTGGACAGAAATCAGGAATTCTGTGTGTCTTTTCTTTTCAAAAAAGGCAATCACTGAATAATCAGTTTATTATACAGATAATTATTCTTGAACGTAAAAGTAACTGACTCTTTAAATACACACAAATATTTCCACTAAAATGAATTTTTACCCTTATATCCAGAGACCTAAATAGTTAAAAACACAAGAAAAAATAAGAGCTATTAGTTATGTATTAACTGAGAAACCACACAAAACCAAAGAATATGAAAGAGAGGCTGAAAGGATGAAGGTTGAAGGGTGGGGAGATATACAATTATTGGTAACAAAGTTCACTATATTTTATGTGATAATAGCTGCAATTCATTTAAATGTTAACCAGTAAAATAGCCGTGAAAATAAAAGATGTGGGTAAAGTGGAATCTAACTCATCATGCTTTTCTACAAGATAGAGCTGCTCCACAATAAATTGAATAAACAGTTTTATATTCTTCTCCTTGCTTTTAATAACTGTTTTGAGTTCAATAGGACTCCACTTAAAAACAATCTCCTACTGGCTGGTGGAGCTTTACTTCCCTGCCCAAGCACACATCATCCCACCACCCTTCACCTTGCTGGCATCCAATTTAAAGTCAACAAGGACAGCTTCCAATCTCCCATCTAGCATATAGGAGAACAGGCTGGTCACACACACACTTTTCTGCTGAGAGGCACTGTTGGTGCAGTATTTCTCGTTTGTTGTTCCAGTTGTCTATAACACACAGCACTGCTATACCAGTTAAACACGCACACAGGACAAAATGAGGCACGGGCTCAGAGAGAGCAGTCAGATGGAAATTGAAAGGACCTTCTCTTTGAGAACTTCCCTGTCTATCTTCGTGAGGTTGTCTAATAACTTCCTTGGTTACATCACGCAGAGGATGGCGAAGCTCTAAGGCATGGAGAGGACCTGAGATGGAAGGGTCCTCTGTGTCAGAGACATCACATAAAGCCTCCTAATAATTAGGAATATTGGGCTGATTGTCACTTGATCAGAAAACACATACCTGTCATGTTAAGGCTCTGACATGTTGAGGTTGTCATAGTAATACTAATGAGTATCTTTGGGTAGGAATCCAGGGAATACTACATGGTTCTTTACTTTATTCTATGATGTAATTTCAACAATTGATAGCTTGCTGGTTGAGCATTATACTTGCCCTTTAGCAAAATACACACAACCCTTGCTTAATTATTATTTTAGAGTGTTAAATTTAAATTTTTTAAATATACTTTTATTGATTTCAGAGAGAGAGAGAGAGACAGAAATATCAATGATGAGAGAGAATCATTGATTGGCTGCCTCCTGCATACCCCACACTGGGGATTGAGCCCACAACCCAGGTATGTGTCCTGACTGGGAATCGAACTGTGACCTCCTGGTTCATTCGTCAAAGCTCAACCACTGAGTCATACCAACCAGGCTAGATTTGAATTTTTAATCATATTATTACCTGGAACCATATCACCACTAGGGTGAAAGAAATCACTATTTTAGAAAAAAAAACAACAAACAAACAAACAAAAAAACACAAACAAAACCCCACAAAACTATACACTTTTCTAAAGGAAGAAAAACAACAGAAAGCTTCTCTCTTATTGCTACCAGCCAGGGAAAAGAAGGAAGATGAATCATGGAAGCTTTTCCTATTGATGGCATTAGATAGATATAAGAGGGAAAAATAAAATTATAATGGGAGAAATGTTATTTTGTGATTCTACTGCATTAAGTATTTCATGATAATTACTATTAAATACTCACTATATGCTTTTGCATAAATTTTTTTAAGTAATCTACATGACCTATTAACTCGGTAGTATTTTTGTACCCATTTTACAGATGAAGCTTACAACAGTAAAAGTAACTTGGCTCACAGTCACATAGCCAGTAAGTGATGAAACACATTCAAACCCAGGCCGCTTCATTGAAATAGCCTGCTATCCTCTTAACTTCACTTGTTCCCAAAGCAACCCCAATTGTTTTTTTGTTTTCTTGTACTATATCACTTCTATTTTGTTTTACTGGTAACTTTCCCAATGTCCACATTGTCCATTTACCCCACATGTTCCTCCAAATCTTCTCTTAAATCTCTCCCACTGTTCATGGATCAAGTAACCAATACCATATGATTTAAGAGAGACCCAGAAAGCTTCTTGTTTCATAATATCTCCTTTAATGGCAATTGAGCCTAAAAGTTGCCTTATAAAAGTTGCTTATTAAGGGCAAAAGACTGCATCACCAAACATCTACTAAAACACAAATGCCCGACGAGTGTTTGTTTATTTCTTTAATCATCCACTCAAGGAACACTTACTTTAAAAAAAAAACAACAAAGCCATTACAATTTCATCGGGATTTGGATATGAGATTGTTTATCAATGATGGAGCACAGAGGATGGGTTAGAAACCATTAATCTAGAGGTTACTAATAAAACCACAACACGCAGAACATGAAACATGTTCCCAATAAATCTGACCTGAATTAGAAACCATCAGGGGCAGCCGTAAGCAGCCCCCAAACGTGCAGAAATGTCACACTGAAGAAGAGAGGCCATGGGAAGCTGGGGCAGAGATAGTTATTTATTTATTTATTTATTTATTTATTTATTTAAATCCTCACCCAGAGATATTTTTCCATTGATTTTTAGAGAGAGTGAAAGGAAGAGAAAAAGACAGAGAGAAATATTGATGTGAGAGAAACACATCGAATTTGTTGCCTTCTGCACATTCCCCAACCAAGGCCCCAGGTTGAAGAAGAGCCTGCAACTGAGGTACACGCCCTTGACGGGAATTTAACCCAGTACCTAGACAGGCTGGTGCTCTATCCACTGAGCAAAACCAGCTAGGGCAGGGACAGAAATCTTAAAAGGAAGTTAGGAGTATGTAAGAGACGATCTTTAGAAACGTCACCTCTGTCTACATTCTGGGTAGCCCATCTCAACTCACCTGGCCCTCCATCAACTCCAATCCTGCACCTAACCACATTGCTCCTCGAGTTCTCTCAATTTCAGATTTTGCCAGCAGAAAATTGACATGGCATATGCTTTGCACTCACCATTGCATTGAATGCTAATACTAGCAAAAGTGGACATTTGGCTTTTCACCCAAACCACTTAAGTAGAAACTATAAGAAACCAGGCAACCTGGAGGTCATGCCATCCTAGTAAGGAATAGCAATGCCTTGCTTGTCATAAAGTTCTAGCAGCCTCTTCTCATGTTAAGCATTTTGTAAGTTGATAATAATAGGTAGGCCAGAGTTGTTACCAAAGTTCACTGGTGCTCTGGGTATAAAACGCTGTCCCAGACTGTTTGAGCCATTTGGATTTCTGTTGGAATTCCCAGCTTTCTCTCTCTGGCTCAGCAGGATAGCTCATATAGCTTCCCTAACAAGCCACTACTTGCCACTGAACATGGAGACTTCGAGATGTACTTAACCTTGATAGAGGGAAACCTTGTGTCTAATAAAGAGAAATAAAAATTCCGAATTACTGCAAAGCACTGCAGCAGGCAAGCTGCAATTCCAGTCATACGAAGCCTCTGTTTACAGTAAAATGATGATATGAATCACAATGACTCTCATATAAGGACTCAACTGCCTACCTAGTCATATTCCATATATTTATAACATATAATTTCATTTTCATACAAGCTTATTACACATATTAAAGCAATACTTTTCCTTGTACAGCCAAGATTCATTGATAAAACAATGAAGTGAACTAACACCCTTCCTAAATAAAGTTTCACCAATAGCACCATATGTTAATGGACCTATTTCATTGTTAATGTGACTGACTGCTTATTGATTCTTGCAGGAATCCAGCAAGGGCTTCAGAGTACAATTTAGTTTGGAGAGCTCTGGGTCCAACATCTATGCTCAATTACAACTTTCAGAAGGGAAGATCAATAAAATTTAAATTGCTTATGGTAATCACAACTTCAAATCATTGCGATCAGCATAAGCAATCTGCTGACCCCAGCCAAGCTCCTAAATTGAAACTTGTAATGAGTGGTCATTTAGTTTGGGTCCATTCATATTATTTGGAAGGCAGGTGATGAACAATTAAAGACCAGCCAGCACCTTCTCTGCACAACATTCCCATCTTTATTCCCAAAGTATTAATATGCAGTAACCCTCGGGTTCATGGTTTTGCACTTCTTTAATGGGTATTCTGTATGAATAAGCAATTATATTTTCTATTAAACAATTTCAGTGTAATTGAATTAGCAGTTATAATATTGCTAGGGCAAGCAAAAGCTTTCCTAGGGAAAAATTAAGTGATATTGGGTAGTGCAAATTAATTTATAGAACTGAAAAATGTAACCAATTAAATAGAATTGCCTTTGCCTCCCCCCTCCACCAAAATACAATTAAGCAGCACATTGTTTCAAAGAATATGTTTCAGAGCAATTTGTTTTCAATCATAATAGCTGTTTTTCATTCATTATGAAAAGCTGTCTATTATAATGAAAATTTCATAGGCAGTTTTCCTTGACAAAGCAGGTTGCAAGTTTAAACAAAGATAGCCTGCAGATTACTTCCTAGATAAGGAGTCACCTTAGAATTACATTTTAATAAATCATTGAAAATAAATCTTCTGCATTACAGCATGAAGGTTTTAGAGAAAGAAAAAGCAAATAGAGAGAAACTAATCAATGAAAATCTCCTGCTGCCAATATAATAATAGATGGACCAATGCTAATATATAAAGTGTATTACACTCACACACACAGCCAAAAAGAAAAATGTAAGATAAATATCACGGAAGTCAACTGTCACAAATGAGACTTGAGTAATAATCCCATCTTTACCATTCATCATTCCTACTGTGCCTCCTCCAAGCGCTTTGCTGAATTATAAACTAGGGTATTTAGGCCACATTTTTGCAACCTAATAACATGGCCATCTTTAGATTACCACCAAAGTTTAAAGTATCCTGCCAAGTTGTTGAAGACAAAGCAAAATGTAAATATATATGTATATATATATAATGTGTGTGTATATATAACATATAATATATGCTATGTTTGCATATATTTTGAAAGAAATGTAAAACTATAGTTGGAACAATTGTAAATATTTAGTAAGTATACATTAATAAGAATTTGTAGCAAAAATATTTAGTATTACCATGCCATTTTTTTTATTAATGCCGAGATCTGAAAAGAACAGGGCAGAAACCATGAATTTTTCCACACGAATCCCATAAAAAAGATGGTTTAGATCTTTAGAATTTTTTAGACTCTTTGGATGGACCTTAAAAGGTTTTTATGCAGGAAATGACACGTCAGGTTTATCACTGCGATGCAGTGAGAACTGAAGGGAAGGGCAGAGTGGACCAGAGAGAGGAGAGCTCTTAGTGACCCAAGCATTCATTCAGGTTAGAATGTGAGCATTTGAATTAAAGAAGTGGAGAAGAAAATGTATATCACCAGTTTTCAGAAGCTACACTGAAAGAATTTCACATTTGATTGGCTAGAGAGAGCGGGGGGACTTGAGAATAGCTTGAGTTTCCATCTTGGAAAGACTGTAAGGCTAAAAATACTCTTTATGAGTTAGAGACTGTAGATTAAGGAGTAAGTAGAGGTGACTGAGTTCATGTGCTAATTAAGAGTATTTCCAAATACTGAATTAGATTAATGTTTTTCCTAAGCCCTTTCTCTCTACCAGGACAGTAGTGATTAAGAAAAGCATTTATTGCAGAAATAAATACTGATATTCCTTAGGTAAGTTTATCTTTGTATGTCCCCATTTACTTTTAATTTAGTCCACAAATTAAGCCCATTGTTTGAGAGTGTATGGCTTCTGTACTTGAACAGATTTTTTTTTGCAATCTACTAATATAACTATCTTTAGGTTATTTCTAAGGTTTAAAGGCATACTATTACTTTAAACAATAAAAAGAAAAAAACAAAGGCATACTATTTCTCAAAAAAGATGGAAAATATAAGTATATTATAGTTTTGATTCAGCTTCTGAATTTTAATGATAAACAAATGACTTGAGGGTGCAACAAATGTCATATAACATTCAGAAAATATTTGACAAAAACTTCTACTAATTTAAAGAAAGTAGATGTTGCCGAAACCGGTTTGGCTCAGTGGATAGAGCGTCGGCCTGCGGACTCAAGGGTCCCAGGTTCGATTCTGGTTAAGGGCATGTACCTTGGTTGCAGGCACATCCCCAGTAGGGGGTGTGCAAGAAACAGCTGATCGATGTTTCTCTCTCATTGATGTTTCTAACTCTCTATCTCTCTCTCTTCCTCTCTCTAAAAAATCAATAAAATATATTTTTAAAGGAAGTAGATGTCAAAATTCTCCAAATGGGGAAAAATAGTGAAGCTCAGTGTTTCTAGGGTTCATTAAAAAAATTTTAAATGACTGAAACTAGAAAGTTTTTTTGTAATATATTTTATTGATTTTTTGTAGAGAGGAAGGGAGAGGGATAGAGACTTAGAAACATTGATGAGAGAGAAACATCCATCAGCTGCCTCCTGCACACCCCCTACTGGGGATGTGCCCGCAACCAACGTACATGCCCTTGACCGGAATTGAACCTGGAACCCTTCAGTCCGCAGGCTGACACTCTATCCACTGAGCCAAACCAGTCAGAGCAAACTAGAAAGTTTTTAATTTGTTTTCACTTAAAAATATGGAGACATCCTGGAACCTGACATAATATCTGGCACAAAATAAAAGCCCAATAAATGTGAAATAAATATGTTTACATTTGAAAAGTAAAGTGAATAGTTGCCCATATATTTTCAGTTTACCCATATTAAGAAAGTATCAAACAAATAAAGATACTTTGGCATTCAATAATTCAATATAACTCTACACACACACACACACATACACACACACACACACACACACACACCAACATAATTCACCCGTCACCTGATTGGTTTTGATAACTTACTGCTGAAATTTTTCTGATCATATAATTTTTAAATGATTCATATTTGAAATTTTTTAAATAGACATTTACACAATATGAAATTTTTTAAATAGACATTTACACGTCAGAGATAAGGAAATCTTTCTGTGGGTTTTCTGATCATTATAAACTTAAATATCTGATACTTATTTCAGAAATTCAAGATCTGATAAGACACAGCAATAGATGACAAAGTATTTCTCTTTACACAAAGTTACCTAGTCTATCTCAGGCATAGTTTATTTTCACTTGATGAGGCTTTTTAATTGTTTCCTTTTATTCCTTAGCATCATCTGCTTTATCCCCTGAAGATTCCCTTGTGCTAGTCAGTCTTTCCATGCACCGAATCCTTAATAAAACATAACTTAAAACTTTAGTTCATTTTATCCAACATTTATTAAATACATCTCAGGTGCTATAATAGGCAAAAAAAAAAAAAAAGGCTGAAAATTCCTTTATACATCATTTCTTCTTCCTTGGTGATATCACTGGTTAGGAGTAATTGCTCTTAATAAAACAATAGTGCCCTTTATTGTGTGGTTTCTAAACCTCATTTTCCTTATTTATGAAATGGAGATCAAAATAGTACCCACACCATAAGTTTGTTGTGAAAAAAATGCAATGTTGTTAATAAACTATTTAAAACAGTCTCTGAGCAACTAAGGAAACAATCCCATTTGCAACTGCATCGAAAAATAAAATAAAATATCTAGAAGTAAATTTAACCAAAGAGGTAAAAGACCTGTACTTGGAAAATTAGAAAACACTAAAGTAAGAAATTGAAGAAGATACTGATAAATGGGAGCATATTCCATGCTCACGGATGGATAGAAATAATTAACATCATTAAAATGTCCATATTACCCAAAGCAATCTGTAGATTCAATGCAATCTCTATCAAAATAACAATAACATATTTCACAGGACTAGAACAAATAATCCAAAAATTTATATGGAACCACAAAGACCCTGAATAAGCATAGCAATCTTGAAAAAGTTGAAGGTATCATACTACTTGATATGAAACTATACTACAAGGCTATAGTAATCAAAACAGCATGGAACTGGAATATGAACTGGCATAAAAATAGACACATAGATCAATAGAAGGTGCAGAAATAAACCCCACCTACATGATCAATTAATATATGACAAAGGAGGCAAAAAATACAGTGGAGTAACAATAGTCTATTCAATAAATGGTGTTGGGAAAATTGGACAGATAAATGCAAAAAAATGACACTAGATCACCTTCTACACCACATATAAGACTAAACTCAAAATAGATTAAAGCCTTAAATGTAAGACTCAAAACCACAAAACTCCTAGAAGAAAACATAGGCAGTAAAATCTCAAACATTTCTCTTAGCAATATTTTTTTCTGATATATCTCCTTCGGCAACGGAAACAAGAGAAAAAATACTACATAAAACTAAAAAGTTTTTGCACTGCAAAGGAAACCATGAACGAAGTAAAAAGACAACCTACTGAAAAAAAGATATTCGCCAATGACACATTAATAAGGAGTTAATACCCCAAATTTATAAAGAACTCATACAACTAAACACATACACACACACACACACACACACACACACACACACACACAATTAAAAAATGGGCAGAGGACCTAAATAGACACTTTTACAAAGAGTATATACAGATATCCAATAGACATATGAAAAGATGCTTGACATCACTAATCATCAGAGAAATATAAATTAAAACCACAATCAGATATCATCTTACACCTGTCAGAATGGCTACCATCAATAGATCAACAAACAACAAGTGTTAACAGATGTTAAGGATGTGGAGAAAAAGAAACTCTTGTGCACTGTTGGTGGGAATGCAGATTAGTGCAGCCACTGTGGGAAACATTATAGAGTTAACTCAAAAAATTAAAAATAGAACTGCCTTATGACCCAGTGATTCCATTTCTGGGAATAATCTATATAATAAAAGTGTAGTATGCAAATTGTTCCCTCAAACCGGGAGTTCATCTGGGAGTTCGACTAGGGGGCAAGGCCGGGCAGGGAAGGGAAGGAGGCCCTGGCCTGTGGTGGCGGCAGGTGGCCAGGGGAAGGGAAGGAGTACCCAGCCAGCAGCCAGCAGCTGCTAGGAACCCTACCAGTGCACAAATTTCGTGCACTGGGTCTCTAGAATCTGAATAAACCTGAAACACTAATTTGAAAGAATATATGTTCCCTTATGTTCATTGCAGTTCTATTTACCATAACCAAGATTTGGAAGCAGCCCAATGCCCATTAGTAGATGAGTAGATAAAAAAGCTGTGGTACATTTACACAATGGAATATTAATAGGCTGTAAAAGAGAAGGAAATCTTACCTTTTGTGGCAGCATGGATAGACTTGGAGAGTATTATGCTAAGTGAAGTAAGCCAGTCAGAGAAAAACAAATAACATATGATTTCATTTATATGTCGAAGCTAAAGAACAAAATAAACAAACAAAATAGGAACAGACTCATAGATACAGAAAACAGACTTTGGTTGCCAGAGGGGAGGGGGTTGGAGGAACTCAGTGAAAAGGGTGAAGGATAAAGTAGTACAAATTGGTAGTTACAAAATAATTATAGGGATTTAAAGTACAGCAAAGGGAATCTAGTCAATAATATTGTAATAACTATGAATGGTCCCAGGTGGGTTCTGGAAATATCATGGGGAACACTTTGTTAAGTATATGATTATCTAAATACTATGCTAAACATGTCAAACTAATACAAAATGATATTGAATGTAAACTTTACTTGAAAAATAAAAAATAAACAGTCCCTGAAACATAGTATGTGCTCAATTAATGTTGGCTAGTATTCTCCTTTGTATGGATCAATTTTTCAAACCAGAACAATAGAGTACTATGTGTAGACAAAAGGGGACTACATACTAACCTGACAAGCTCAGGAAAGGTGTGCATGGAGGCCTTGCAAACTCAGAACCCCAAAGTAACCACAAAGGATGATCTGAAATTAAAACTTTTAAACTAAAAAACAGTTTATGGTGGGTAGTCATGTCCTAGGCCGGTATCTTCCCTGACAAAGGTCAATCTTTACCTTAAGTGAGCCTATTATATTTTTGCATCTATAACATGTCATTGGGATGTCAAAGTAATTTTCCTTTTTACTGGACCCCTCAAAGCATAGGCACTGCTCTGTGGAGACCACAAGTCCCCTCATTGTTATTGAGTTTAATTGTTGAATATTAACTATCCTGCACCCACCTAAGTAAAAGAAATATGTGTCTATCATTTTACTTTTTATCCAATCCCAGAGGTCCCCTCCCACACTTTGCTTTCTCCTGCCCCCCTAATCTATCACCAGTGGAGTTCATGGAACCCACTTACATCTCCTCTTTTGATTGAAATGTATAAAACAAGCTGTAAAACTGCCATTTTCCGGAGCATTATCTCAATACATTGAGATTCTGCTTTCTGGCATTTGTCAACAGTTTGGCCCAAATAAACAAAAATTCTTTATAGGTTTGAATGCTTTTTACATTAACATATGGAACTATGTTGGTTTAATATACCTCAATCCAATTATTGTCCTTAAAATTCTATGAAAAAAAAGCCTTCTTTAGCCAATATCAAAGTTTTCATTTCAATATATTTATACATACATATTAATAATTTACTGTAAGCCAGGTAATGGTGATATAAATATGAGTAAGATTTGTTCAAGTGTGGAATTTAGTCAAATAAATGCTCTTCTTTCACATTTATCCTAATGTATGATATCTAACACCATCATTTTCTGGTTCTCCTCAAATCTCCCAACATTTTTTTGTCTAATTAAATTTATTGGCCTTTTTTTTTTTACATTAACCACAGTTCATAAATGATTTGCCTTTGATACCTTAACTATCTCCTTTACATATTTTTTAAATATATATTTTCATTGATTTCAGAGAGAAAGGGAGAGGGAGAGAGAGATAGAAACATCAATGATGAGAGAGAATCAATGATCTGCTGCCTCCTGCTCGCCCCTTACTGGGGTTTGAGCCTGCAACTTGGGCATGTACCCTGATGAGGAATCAAACGGTGACCTTCTGGTTCATTGTTCAATGCTCAACCACTGACCCACACTGGCCAGGCATCCTTTACATTTTTTTACCTAAAGAACATTTTTACTCATATGGAGGCCATTTTTCTGGTAAGAAAATTATGCCTAAAATGACATATACCTGATATTCTCTTCTTCTACATCTTTATAGGTTAATTTTGGATAACAAAAATCAAATATGTGAGGTGAGTTAGTCATAGTAGAAAAAGAAAGGACTTTAAGGTCAAATGTCTGTCTGATTCCTAGCTATGTAATTTATTACCTGCCTGACTTTGGTCAACTTATTTCTTTCTCTTACCTCATTTTCACAATGAGAATAATTGTACCTACTTTTGGGGTGACAATGAGGACCAGTTGAGAAAGTGAAGAGCTTTGTACAATGCCCTTGTTATCTAAGAGTCCTTGGAAAGAGAAGAATTAGAGAGAGATTAAATTATTGCTATTTGAGATTTGATATATTTTACTTGTGAAGCTTCCAGAATGTTCTACAATAAAATATATGAAATGTACAGAACCAAGTTTAAAATTTTATTTAACAATTTAATTTGCCTATCAGAAAAAAAAAAGTTCCTCAATGAAATAATTTATAGCCATATAGTATTATCAGTAAGTGTTAGCCAAGGTGGTGGAACATATACTGTGTTTGGATTTACTAGTATGAATCTGAATCCCAGTCCCAGCTATGCCACTGGCTGTGTGATCAGGGGGTAAGTTACTGGATTCTCTGGGCTGAGTTATTCTAAATATTTTTTTTCAACTCTAACACTTTTTGATACAAACCATTCACTTTTTTTCCAAAGTTAAATCTTATAATTATAGGTTGAATTGTGTCCCTTCCAAACTGGTATGTTAAAGTTTTCATTTCCAATAGCTCAGAATGTGACCTTCCTTGCAAACAAGGCCATTGCAGATGTAATATTAAGATGAAATCATGATACAATGGAGGACTGATAGAATATGACTGGTGTCCTTATAAAAGAGGGGAATTTGGAGACAGACATTCACATGGGGAAATGTCATGAGAAGATGAAGATAGAGTTCAGGCTGATACTTCTACCAACCAGAATCTTTCTTACAGGCCTCAAAAGGGACCAACCCTGAGGACACCTTGATTTCAGACTTGAAACTTTCAGAACTGTGAGACAGTACACTTCTGTTGTCTAAGCCACCCATTTTGTGGTACTTCGTTATGGTAGCCATAAGAAACTAATACATCTTATTCCATAATTAACTGAAGAAGGATGAACTTCAACTATGATGTAAATATATATGCACACATATGTATTCGTATGCATGTATAAATAATGTAAACAACACTACCAGAACAGTCTGTGATCGTTTTTGTTTGTTTCAAGTAGATTGTTGATTGAAATATTGAACAATTAAACACTGCTTTCAATTATTGAACACTAGAGTTTCAAATTGAGAAGAATATGTTTTGAGGAAAAGCTTCAAAATTATAACAGCTTTCTATCTCACAAAGGTTCCTAAATATATTTCCTTCTCTTTGAAGTCTGAGAGGATGCTGCTATCTCTAAATTGCCTCTCTCAGTTTTTAACAACTCCCTAAATGGGTTTCCGAGCACATGAGAAGAGCGGAAGCTTTCGCCGTCAGCATTCTTGGTTCATATCACACTGGCTAGTTGCTTCTGTGGAATTTTGATTTTCGTGTGAGACTGCTTTTCTCATTTGCTTTGCATCTTTTTCTGTCTCCCTTTGTGAGGATGTGAGCCCTGGTGGGGGGGAGTTTAGAACACTTTTATCAAAATGAAGAAATATCAAGTTGACCAAGGCCTATAGAATAGCCTGGGATGTAACCTTTTGTCCTAATGAAAGACCATCATTGATCATTTTGGCACATCTTATCGTAAAACCTTTCTCCATAAAACTAGGGACCACCTCTAATTGTAAAGATCTCAGTTTAGAGCCCAAAACTTTTAATGTCCTCTCACTCCCTGGAACATAGTCATGAATGCTTCTATTAGAAAACTATTTTAAGAACTTTTTTTTTAGTTTATATAATTTTACCATAGCAACGAAGAACATCAGCTCTGGAGTTAAGCTAGACTGAGCTCAGCTCCCAGTCCTACCACTTTAAGAGCTAATGGCCCTGGGACCATATGGAACCTCCTTAAGCACAGAGTCATTCTCTGTACTGGTAACACCAACCTTGCATGATTGTTGTGGAGATTAATAAGATAATGTGTATAATGTACTTACCACAGCACTTGGAGCATAATATTGAGTATCAAAGGCTCAGTAAAGGCTCTCTGTTCTAGTCTTCTTGGCAATGGTAGTACCATTCATAGCACCTCCATCAGTCATTATCACGGTGGGAGATTTCAGTCTGGCAGAATTGGTTCCTCCTAAGTGATCATAAGGTAATTACCCAGGTTCAATGTTACTTGGGCCACTTCATTTAGACACAGTCTAACTTGAGCCTCTGAATATTAGATGTGAATTTGAGGAGCATTCACAGGTTTGTGACATGACACACTTGCTCTCTACATAAAGGTAGGTTTCTCAGAGGGAAAGACCCATCTATAACACATAGATACCCTAGAAAATAAAGATATAAACTGCAAATGTTACTTTTAATTGAGTATCTCATCAAAAGGCAGAGTAAAACTTTGCAACTCTTTACAGTTCTTAGGACTTTATACACTGCCCACGTTTAGTTCCTCTGTCAGACCTGCCATTTTATGTGTAATATAATAGTGCATAAGGTTATCAATCTTTAAAAAAGTATACCATTGCTTTATAGCCACCCCTGCTTTGCAATACAAATGACATAATTACTTGTACTGGCTGGAGGGGGTCCAGTTCCTCTAGTTCATTTTTTAAATGCAAATCTTATTAAGTATTTTATCCTAAAATGGCTAATGCAAAAAGGGCAGTCTTAGACTAAGATGGACAACATGCCTAAAAAATAAATACTAGGCAAGTAATGAAACCTGAATTAAATCAGCATACTGGAAACCAAATTGATTACTTATTGAAATATGTTAACATAGTGTAATGGGTAACTGCCAAAGTCAGATATACAATAATATTCCATGAATCACTGTCAGATAATCACCAAGGTTTGTAAAAGGAATAACAAATTTTAAAATCTTTTACACCGAAATCTAGATTCTCATAAAAATGTTACAGGTAGTGACCTGTATATTACATAGTTCAGCCAAAAGTACCCTTCTGTTTTATACAGGTCCTCTTTTTGTTTTTCTTCAAAATTCATAGGTCTGTTGGCAAAGAGAATAATGGGCAGTTTTCTATATAATGTTGCAAGAAAATTTTAAGAGTGCTAATTTCATTGTCTCTACTGAATTAATTTTAAGATTTCAGCTATGGAAAAAAGTCTTTTAGAAAATTCCTTTTATTTTAAAATATATCATAAATATATAAGTATATTTTGTAGATTTTGTGTATGTACAATTTATATAATAGAAAAATAAGCCTCCTTGTACATACCACTGAGCTAGGCTAAAGAATATCGTGTCTGTTTTGGGAACTACCTGGATGGAACAATGCCTTTTAAGAGATTGCTTTGTTCTCGAAGTTATTCTGAAAATAACTAAATTAAATTGTTTGGTTGCTTAAATGTGTTTATTGGTTTCTAAAATGTACCCATTCTAGTTTTTTTAGAATTGCTTCAAAGTCCATTACAATTGGCGATGTAATTTTTTAAATTGAAATGTAATACTTCATACATTTGTTCAGTGTTTAAGAATTATAGAGCATTTCACAGCCTTTGTTACTCTGCAAGTTATTTGTAAACTTAGAAGATATAATTCCTGAATAGCATTTATTCATTTCAACGCACTTCAATGGCAGTAGGGGAAAAGTGGGGCAGAAAATCAATTCAAACTCAAATAACTGTACTGCCTTTAAACCTTAAGTGTGGTCCTTTGTGCCTCAGTTTCCTCATAGATACCTTTACAAAACATACTAACAGCCTCCCAGGATTGACAAGATATTTGGCTATTTTATGTGCCTCATCAAAGAGAGCTCTACAAAGAGGGAGAAGCCTATGGACTCGTGCTGGGAAGAAAGTGACTTCATTAGCACATCATAGGGGTGCCCCTTTGAAAGTGTGTTAAATTGTGTTAACGGTTTGGTTAAGAGGTGAGAGTGTGGCTGGTTTAAACTTGTCTCATTAATATACTGGTGTGATCCCGAGTTGGATTTTGCAAGCCTGTTACAGTATTTTCTCACTCCTCTCCCTAGCATGTCTTGCTCTTTCTACCTCTCATCTGCTGACTGTTATCAGGGCTCTGTTCTTGAGTAATTTCTAGCCCAAGGACTCTTCTTTTGTTCAGTCATCAAGAACTATTAGCAGCTCATTTTCCCAAGCAAGGGCCATTTCAATGTATTCTGTTGTTTCAGCAGCCCTTTGTCTTCCCCTTGAAGAAGAAATGAGCCACCATGCTTTCCAGAGAGGCGGGAACACGGGGAAGCATATTGCTTTCTGTGATGAGAGATGTAGAAGGGGGCCCAAGTGACTGGACACACACACCCTAAGGGTTATCCGTGCAACCAATAATTAAGTTCTTAGAGGCTGATTACTTTCTGTTGCTTAGATGCAAAGCAAACAGAAGTGTCATACACAGGATAAAAGCCAAAGAGCTGAGTGCGTGTAAACCTCTTTTGGAAGATTTATTGCATGTCACAATGTGGCTATAACTTATTCTCATCTGTCCCTCTTGGCACTTACCAACAGTGATGAAAATGGAGAGTCTTTACTCAGGGAACTCTTGACTACATTACTATTAAATTATTTGCATATTGGTAGCGCAGAGGGATTGTAGGGTGGCATTTTTCCAAGTTTCATTACCCTAACCCTCACCACTCAATAAGAGTTCCCACAATGCCAATGAGGTGGAGAGAAAACAATGGAGCTATTTGCCTTCTGAGTATTTTCACTGTTCGGTACTGAAGAATGCAGGTGAATGACACCAAATGAAAGAATGGAAGGATGGAGGGATAGATGCATGAATAGAAGGACCCAATTGTTTATGAACTCAGCAAACTGTATGATTCATTGGGGTGAGATGTAAATGAATAAGTACAATTCTATTGCAAAACCACAGAGCCCCCTATTGGTATCACTACATAGTTTATCTTGCTTATTGTCATTGTATTTTGATGAACAGTTCCATCATGAAGTACTACCTTTTGTGTCACAGCCAGATAGATAGCCATAAATTTTTCTCCATCCTTTTGTATGCCTTTTACTAACTACAGAGTATATCCCCCTGGATATGCACTATCATATACTCACCTTAACAACTAAACTTCATAGAATAATTATTCTTTCCATCTAATAGGTTTAAAATTACCAATATATCTATGGGCTATTTTAATCATTGTTAGCTTGACTTTTAAACTAACCTTCCCTTGCCTCACTTACAAATGACATCTAATTTAAAGTGAATTTCTGCCTTTCAGATCAATTAGGGTGATGTTTTCTACTTTCCTCTTTCACTCAGAATCTTCTACCTTTCTCTTCTATCATCACCTTAATGTACTTTATTAACAAAACATCAGCATAGCTTGGTGTGGGGTTAGAGAAAACTACAGGCCTTCCAAAGTCTCCCAAGTCATCTTAAATTAAATCATGACTATAATTATTTAAATAATCAGGGAATCAGTAAACCTGGGTTTGAAATCACCCCAATATCATTTTTTATTAATAACATAAGTCTTCTGTGTTATAGGCAAATCTCCTGTCTGCATTGCATCATTGCCCCAATTCTCTATCAACATGAAAATTCTGGAGCCATTGCTATTTATTTACACCCTTATATTTTTTGGATTGATTTTCTCATATGCATCACAGCAGCAAAGTCTTAATCATGACTATGCTTAGATGATGGCTGAATTAACCCTATTCCCAATATCTATCACATTTCATAATGCTTTAATCCAGTTAGTCTTCAACTCAGAACTTTTACTCTTCTTATAAATTCTTTCTCATTGAATCCTAATTCTTGACCCAAAAATCTATATGATCCCTCCCTTTATTAATTACACAAATTATAGAAAATGTATTTGTTCATTCATTTGAAGAGCAACACAAAATGTTTAAATAAAATATTTACTTGTCTTAATTTCATTTTAAGTCTTTTCTGAATCCTCTTATGTACTATCCTTTAAATATTGTTGTTCTCTCATTTGTTTGTTTTTTAATTTCTCTCCTTTGGCCCTTGTTTAATTTTTCTTGAAAATCTCAATAACTATTATAGCTTCTGTTAACTACTAACTTACAGATGACTTCCAATGTCTTCTCAGCATTTTCATCAGATATACCAAAAGTCCCTTAAACTAACAAATCCATTTATTCAGCAATTATTTAAGAGATTTTTGGTTTTGGCCAGGATAGAACAGCTGGTTTGAAATTAAATTCTCACCATAAACAATTAGAAAGCCTGGAACAATATATAAGGGAAGTATTTGTAGGCACTGGAAAGCAACAGAGGAAAGGCTACAATCCCCAATGAAAAAACAGAGGCCCATGAGTAAGCACCATAATCACCCATCAGGATCTTGGACATTTTGAGGGCTGGCTGACTGTGTACAGCAAGCATGTCAAACTCAAAGGCTAACACGGGCCAAGTAAACAAGGTTTAAGTTTATGTGGGCCGCAAAAAAACAAGAGCTTCAATTTTCATAGAAACGTAGGTTTGTTTCGATAGAAATATGCTGAATACAAAGGGCTGAAATAAATGATTAATCATTAACATAAAATAATAGAACATGTTAATAAAAATATTTTTTCTTGAACATTAACTTACCAGACACTGAATAATGGCACAAATTAATAAGCGTAAAGCAAATAAACCTTTTTTTCTTGTTCTCTGAAAGCAAAATGTTTCCTATTGCCCACACCAAACAAGTCAGTTCAAGACTAATGATGTGGCAATCAGCTGCTAAAATATTCACTGCTAGTATTAGTGGAGAGAAATGGTGCACCAGTGCATAAGGTATGTAAGAGAAGTGAATGCAACACGATTATAGTAATCAGTCATTAGCAAATGTTGTAGTTCACTATTAATAATTATGTATAAAGGATATTGTAAAAATTAAGTTACAAAATTCTTATTAAAATGTTTCTTACATACTGTTATATTGGCTGGGCCACAAAAATATTCGTTGTGGGCCGCATGTGGGCCACAAGTTTGACATGCTTGCTGTACAGGTAGAACTCCCAGGAGGCGTGGCTGAGAACAGCTGCTGGGAAAGAGTATAGAATACTCCAAGTTCATTCTGTTATGCCAAGATTAGGATCCTTGCTGAGGAACCTTTGGACCCTGACATATGATGGGTTATCTGCAGATATGCATCCAAAGTTTTGGGACCCCCAAACTCCTCTAAATCCTCCAGTCCTGCAGAAGTTGTCTTTTAAAGAGCTAAACTTCCTGCTTGTGGAAAAACACTGTAGAGTTCTGTGTTCCACGAAGCTACAGGGTCACCTTCAACCACCCCCCCCCCACCACCACCATGTTTGAATCCAAGTCAAAACTTTGGTTTAATCATAGCAAAAGCAAGCAGAGGTTACATTGATCCTGATCAGTGAGGAAAGAGACCAAATTCCAAAAGAGCTTCAATAATTAGCCAGCACATGTGGAAAAAAGTCTGGAGAGTAGTTGGGGAACAGGATTTTGAGGGTTCTTTGATCAAGAGGACAGGACATAAAACTAGATAAAAATGCATAGTTTATTTAGTTAGAGGCATTCTTTTGGGATATGAATTCTACACTTGGTAAGGCCCCCCAGAGGATGGTGCAAGTTTGCAGCTATGCTGCCTGTTCGAAATCTAGAGAAAGTAACAGCCCATACTGAGTGAAATTGCAATGCTTGAATTGCCATGACAGACAATGAGGAAAGAGATAAAAAGGCTCAGGGAAGTGGGCATGCTAGAGTGGATATGTCATGCGAGGTCAGAATACCCACAAGAGGATTATGTTCCAGAGGACACACCATTCAACAAGGACATCAGGTATGCACTGGCGAGAAGCATATAGAATCAATAATAAATTCAGTAGTAGCTCTATTCCCTGGCCATGGTGGATACTAGGAAAGGCTATCACAGAGTTTGGTTTATTAATGAAAAAGTCCTAGGAGCAATAAAGGATAAGTGGCAGCACTTAGCCACCAAAAGCCTGGGAATCATCCTATATAATAATAGACAAATATGCAAATTGACCGCACCTTCGCTACACCTAAGCCACGCCCACCAGCCAAGCCACGCCCACCAACCAATCAGGACGAGTATGCAAATTGCCCCAACAAAGATGGCGGCTGATTTGCATATCAAGACAGTGTCGAAAGAAGCCAAGAGCTGCAAAGGGGAGTAAAGCTTTGAAAAAGCAAGCAAGCCAGGGGGGCGGGGGGAGGAGAAGGGAGGAGCGAAGTCAGGGCCGTGGGCGAAGGGAAACGAAGGCGGGCTGGAGGAGAAGGCGGGGCCGGCGGCAAGGGCGGGGCGGAGGCGGGGCCGGGGCCGAAGGGAAACGCGGGCGGGCTGGAGGAGAAGGCGGGGCCGGCGACAAGGGCAGGGCGGAGGCGGGGCCGGGGGCGGAGGCGGGGCCGGGGGCGAAGGGAAACGCGGGTGGGCTGGAGGAGAAGGCGGGGCGGGTGACAAGGGCGGGGCGGAGGCGGGGCCGGGGGCGAAGGGAAACGCGGGCGGGCGGGAGGAGAAGGTGAGGCGGGCGGCAAGGGCGGGGCGGGGCGGAAGCGGGCGACAATGGCGGAGCAAAGGGAAACGCGGGCGGGCTGGAGGAAAGGCGAGGCGGGCGGCATGGGCTGGGTGGGGCGGAAGCGGGCGACAATGGCGGAGCAAAGGGAAACGCGGGCGGGCTGGAGGAGAAGGCGAGGCGGGCGGCAAGGGAGGAACGGAGGCGGGGTAGAGTGCAGCAGGAAATCCCATTGCAGGAATTTTCCTGCAACGGGAAAGCTAGTCCTATATAATAATAGACAAATATGCAAATTGACCATACCTCCGACACACCCACAAGCCACGCCCACAAGTCACGCCCACCATCCAATCAGAGCGAGCATGCAAATTAACCCAAACCAAGATGGCTACAGCCACAGAGAGCAAGGTTTCCTAGGTAACAGAGGAAGCCAAGCTTTCTGCCAGCCATTGCAGGCCTAAGCCTCCACTCAAGCTACAAAGTTTCAATTATAGAAGGTAAACAAATTCAAACAAATGGCAGTAGAATGGAGCTTGAGAGAGCAGGCCAGGATTGCCGCCGGCAACAGGGGAAGCAAAGCTTTCCACACACCCTGGCCGGGCCCACCCGCTTAAGGCAACAAAGTTTCAATTATAACCCCAACACAAATGGCTTCGGGCCTCAGAGGGAGCCCCAGCCTTAGCTCTGCTCCAGGCTACAAAGTTTCAATTGTAGAAGGAAAATAAATTCCAGATACCAGGGCCTCCGCTTGTGTTGCCAGGGGGCGTGGCCGGCCTGCAAACCACCACAGGCCCCTCGCTCAGGCCGCCCCACGCCCCAAGGGTACCCCACCCTGATCCGGGACACCCTTCAGGGCAAACCAGCTGGCCCCAACCCCTGTACCAGGCCTCTATCCTATCTAATAAAAGAGTACTATGCAGATTGATCATCACTGCAACACACAATATATCTGCCCCCATGTGGTCAAAGATCCTGCCCCCATGTGGACACAGGATCGCCACCACAGCAGCAGGAGAGGGCAGTTGAGAGGCACCTGGCCTGCAAGGGAGGGCAGTTGAGAGGGACCAAGCCTGCAAGGGAGGGCAGTTGGAGGTGATCAACCCTGCAGGAGAGGGCAGTTAGGGGTGACCAGGCCAGCAGAGGAGGGAAGTTGGGGGCAAACAGGCTGGCAGCAGAGTGGTTAGGGGGTGATCAGGCTGGCAGGCAGAAGAGGTTAGGGGCAATCAGGAAGGCAGGCAGGCAAACAGTTTGGAGCCAGCAGTCCTGGATTGTGAGAGGCAGGCAGAAGCGGTTAGGGGCAATCAGGAAGGCAGGCAGGCAAGCAGTTGGGAGCCAGCAGTCCTGGATTGTTAGAGGGATGTCCGACTGCCCATTTAGGCCCGATACCAGGGATCGGGCCTAAACGGGCAGTCGGACATCCCTTGAGGGGTCCCAGATTGGAGAGGGTACAGGCTGGGCTGAAGGACAATCCCCCTCCATGCACAAATTTCGTGCACCGGGCCTCTAGTAATAATCATAAGAACTGTCAAAGTCAGTGTGGTAGGCAAGGGGAGATGACTTTCAGAGAATTGTGGATGTGAACAGAGCATCTCTAGAGGCAAATAGATGGGCAACCAATAAGGGTACTGCCATATATATATAGCAGGAATGGATAAACAGGAAGCTAAGGATGATCACCTCAATTAAAAAAAAAAAATTCATGGTCACTTGTCCAGTTCCTAGACCTGAGTGAAGTTTCAGATCCCAAATCTGTTAACTGAAAATATAACTATATCTCAAGAAAGAAAGACTCTGCAATACCTTAAAAAGTTTATATTGTAGTAATTTTCCTAGTCATTCCTCAACTGGATCTCAACTGGCCATTTATTTCAGTAATTGTAAACTGGGAAATAGGGAATAGAATGTCAACAGACATTTCTATTGATCTTTTGTACACAGGTTCTAAATTTACAATGACACTCAGAAACTCAAAGCATCAAATTAGACTCTGCAATATTTTACATCCCCCACCACGAAGAAGGAGCCACAAGACCTAGTAGGCCTCTTTGGGTTCTAGAGACAATACATATTTTACACCTGAGAATATCTTTCTGGCCTATGTAGTAAGTGACATAGGGAGCTAAGAGCTTTGAATGGGCCCTGAAACAGAAAAGGGGCCTACAGTAAGTGCAGGCTGCAGTGAGAAAACTTACTAACATACCATTACCCTACAACTCAACAATTGTGCTTCTTGGTATTTATCAAAAGGATCTGAAAACTTACGTCCACACAAAACCTTGAATGTTGTGGATGTTTATAACAACTTGGTTTATAATTTGGAAGCAATCAAGATATCCTTCAGTGGGTGAATAGATAATAAACTGTAATATCCAAACAATGGAATATTATTTAGCACTAAAAATAAATGAGCTATCAAGCCACAAAAAGACATGGAGGATCTTTAAATACATATTGATAAGTGAAAGAAGTCATTCTGAAAAGACTATATACTGTATGACTCTAATTATATAACATTTTGGAAAAACAAATGTATGGAGACAATAAAAAAGAATAGTGGTTGCCAGGAGTTAGGGAGGAGGGGGAAGGAATTAATAAGAGGAGCACAGAGGATTTTTAGGCGAGTGAAACTATTCCGTTTAACAGTATAATGGTGGCTATGTCATTACTCATTTGTACAAACCCTTAGGATATACAAGAGAGAGTGAAGCCTAATGTAAACTATGGACTTTGGATGTGAATGATGTGTCAATGTAGGTTCATCAGTTGTAACAAATGAAGCATTCTGGTGTGGGATGTCCATAGTGTAGGAGGATGTGCATGTGTTGAGGAAGGGAGTATACTAGTAAGAGAGCTCTATAATTTCTACTCAATTTTGTTCTGAACCTAAGTCTGCTCTAAAAAAAATAAAGATATTTAAAGGGGAAAAAATAATTGCCTAAACCTCAAAAAGAAAATCAGTAAGAATAAGAATATTTTAAAAATAAGCAAACCAAATTTATCTAATTAACATATATAGAACATTATATGCAACAGCAACAATATGCATATTCCTCTCTAGTTCACATAGCACATTTACCAAAATAGACCATATTCTATTCCTAAAATAAGCCTTGACAAATTCATAAGGATTTAAATCATATTCTGATCATTCAAGTATTAAATTAAAACTGAATAACAGATAAATGACTGAAAATCTATAAATATTTAGAAATTAAGCAACACACTTCTAAATAAGCCTTGATTCACAGAATAAATCACAAGGGAAATTAGAAAATATTTTGAGCTAAATGATAATGAAAACACAACATGTCAAAATTTATGGGATTCAGCTAAAGAAGGCTTAGCAAGAATTTTATAGTTTTGTAAGTATGTATTAGAAAAAGAAGAGTGGTCTTAAACCAATAATTTAAGCTTCTACCTCGAAAACTAAGAACAGCAAACTATACTCAAAGAAAGTGTAAGGAAGAAAATAATTACAGTGAGAGCAGAATTGGGCATACGATAGACAGTCAACAAAGCCAAAGTTGGCACTTTGAAAAGATAAATGAAATTCATAAACTACTAGTAAGATGGACCCCCCCCCCTTCCAAAAAAGGGAGAGTGAATAAAAAAGCATAATTTACCACTATCCAAAGTGGGAAAGGGAACATAACTATATATTGTAAAGACATTAAAAAAGTTAATAAAGTGATTTTTAAAGAAACTTATATTCTTAAAATAAAAGAACAACAACAATTAAATAGAAAAAAATCTTGAAAAACATGTTACCAAAACTAACACAGGACGAAATAGAAAATCTAAGTAGTTTTAAATTGTTTAAAGTGTCTTTATCCAAACTAAAATTTATTTGTTCAACATTATTACAAACAGAACAGTTTTATTTTTGAAGGATGGGTGGAAATTGACAAGTTGATTCTAAAACTTATATGAAAAATTAGAGACCTAGAATATTCAAGATAGTCTTAAGTTCAAAGTTAAAGGACTGACTCTACCAATTACAAGATACAGTAATTAAGACAAATCTACCAATGCTATATCATAGACATTCCAAAAGCAAACCTACACATACATTGTTACCCAATTTATGACAAAGTTCCCAAGACAAGATAGTGGGCATAAAGATGGTCTTTTCAATACATGTTTCTGGAGTAATTGCATGCCTCTATGGAATATAAACAAACCTTGAACCTTTCCACACACCAAACAGAAAAATAAATTTGAGGTGGATAAAAAAGTTGAAAGTTAAACAATCAAATTTATAGACAGATACAGAACAATATTGTCAATAACTTGGATGAAGGAAAGTTTCATAAAAGGACATAAAAAGAATTAAAATTAAAAATTGATAAATTAACTCAATAACTTTTATACATCAAAATGAAGTCAAGCCCTAGCCTGTTTGGCTCAGTGGATAGGGCATTGGCCTGCGGACTGAAGAGTCCCAGGTTTGATTCCGGTCAAAGGCACATACCTTAGATGCAGGGTCCTCCCTGGCCTAGGCCCTGGTCAGGGCGCATGCAGGAGGCAACCAAACGACGTGTTTCTCTCACAGCGATGTTTCTCTCTGTCTTTCCCTCTCTCTTCCACTCTCTCTAAAATCAATGGAAAAATATCCTCAGGTGAGGATTAAAATTAAACAAAACAAAAAATGAAGTCAATATATTTGTGAAAATATATTTCCAATACATCTGACAAAGTAATTGTATCCATTTAGAGAGAGAACTCCAATAAATCAATAGAAAATAGTCAAATTACCCAATAAAACAATGCGCAAAAAATTGAAGAGAGTTTACAAAATATTATATCCAAATAACCAATAAGTATATAAAAATTTGCTCAACATTATTACTAATTAATGAAATATAAATTCAATTATAAGGAGCTTCCACTATAAAGCCACCACAATGTCTAAAGTCAATAGGGTGATGGGCACATGATGTAGTGTGCAAATGATGTTTCATTGAGTTGTACACTTAAAACCTGTATGGTGAACCAGTGTCACCCCAATAAACTCAATTGAAATAAAGTAAAATAAAACATTTCCAAAAGTAAATAAAAGAAATAAATAAAAATAAATGATTGACAATATTTATTGTTGACAAGGATATAGAACAACTCACACACTCATATTTAGCTATTGCATGTATAAATTGACCCAGCCATTTTTAAGAAGTAAAAATATGTTGAAAAGTCAATTCTGTACTTATCACTTAGCCCACCAATCCAATGCCTAAATATATAATCAAAAAAATAGTGTAAATGTCCACAAAAATAATACGTACAAAAATGTTAATAGTTACTTTATTCATAAGAATGAAAAACTATAAAGGTCCATATGCTTATGAAGAAGAGAATGGCTAAATAAGCCATGGCATATTTATGCAATGGAATTCTATATACCACAATACAAAACAATGAACATTAATTCATGGATGAATCTCAAACACAGTATACTGAATGAAAAATATCAGACACTAAAAAAGAAATACTGATTACATTTATAGAGTCCATATGTTGTTAAAGAACCATAAAACTAATTTATTGTATAAAAGTTAGAATAGAAGTTACCTTTGTTTGTGAGAGAAGGTGTTGACTAGGAAGGGGCTTGAGGGAAACTTCTGGGATGTTGGAATTGTTCTATACTTCTTTTGAGTAACGGTTATATGGAGGTATATACAAATTTAAAAATTATTGAGCTCTACACTTAAGGTTTCCATATATCTACACTAATAAAAGAGTAAGATGCATATTGACCGTACCTTCGTGACGCCCACCAGCTAATCAGGAGTGAGTATGCAAATTAACCCAACAAATATGGCAGGTCAATTTGCATGCACAGGCTCCAAGCAGCCAGGGGCGGGGCGGAACGCTCACATTCCACACCCTTCCAGCCACTCCAGGCCTCTGGGCAGTGTGGGAAGGCAGAAAGGTGACTCTGGGCCAGAACAAAAAGGCAGCTAAGGCCGGAGCAAAGGCGGTGCCAGCAGCCAGAGGAAGGAAGGCCCATTCTTGCACGAATCTTCGTGTATCGGGGCTCTAGTCCTATATAATAAAGAGCTAATATGCTAACTAGACTGAACAGCAGAACGACTGTCTGGACAACCATCCAGATGACCTTCCAGATGAAGCTGTGGCTGTGAGGGGACGAGGCAGCCATGGCTGTGAGGGCTGAGCCCCTTGCACAAATTTCATGCTTCGGGCCTTTAATATATATATATATATATGTGTGTGTGTGTGTGTATGTGTGTACACACACACACACACATATTTATATATATACTTTCTCAAAAAATAAAAGATACACACATATACAAAAAAGTATTTATTCATCACTTATAACATGATTGCCACTATATTCAAAGTTAGGAATTATAAAGATGAATAAACATCCTAGCCCACCGTCTGGTGGTGCAGTTGGGAAGACAGCTCTTTCAACAGACAAATTAGAAAATCACACCATAAATTCATTTTTAGAGTCATGTTGCTGTGAAAATATCTAGGACAAGAACAACTAATTCTTTGGGGGGCTAATAGTGAAAGCTTCACTCAAGAACCAATTTTGAGCTTGGAATTTTAAATGAAATAGAAATGTGCTGGGTAGAGAGAAAATGGGGTAGGCAGAGTTTGATATTCCAGATAGATGGAATCTATAATAATAAAAGTGTAACATGCTAATTAGACCAGACGATCTTCCGGACGAAGCCTGGGCTGCGAGGGCCAAGCCCCTTGCACGAATTTCATGCATCGGGCCTCTAGTAATATATAATACTAGAGGCCCGGTGCATGAAAATTCATGCACTGGACTGGGGGTCCCTCAGCCTGGCCTGCCCCCTCTCACAGTCTGGGAACCCTCAGGGGCGGGAGGCAACCTGGCAATCAGGGGAAGGCGAAGCCCCCATCACACCTCTGCTGCTGCCACTGCTGGCAGCGCAAGCCTTGGCCAGCCCTGGTTACTTGAGCTTTGGGCTGGCCCTGAGCAACTGAGCAGCCACCATCCAAGGCTTGCCTGTGCCTTGGGCCATCCCTGGGCAGCTGGGCAGCTGCCATCCAAGGCTTTCCTGTGCCTCAGGCTGGCCCTGGGCGGCTGGGGGTCTGAGGGGACTGGGGGACTCCAGAGGCAGGTGTGTGGAGTGGCCGAACCCACCTGGGGGTAGGCAGGGCTGAGGGGACTTGGCACCACCATCTTGTGGCTTTGGGTGCCGCCATTTTGAGGACGTGGCAGTCAATTAGCATATTCCCTCCTTATTGGCTGTGGGTGCTGCCATCTTTGTGAGGGTGTGATGGTCAATTAGCATATTCTCTCTTTATTAGATAGGCTGATGAGACTTAGAGTATATAAGTGGGGTTCATGATTATTTATATAATCTATGAAATATATTATAGCCCGATCACAAAGCTCTAAAAATTTAACATTAATGATTCCAGGGCATGAATTGGAAAAAATAGGCATATCAAAATCATGTTAGAGCTTTCTTTAAAATACACGTTACTCCATAGATTCCCATGTATCTCCTTGAGAAACACTGTCAGAGGGAACCACTGTGACTGATAGGTATATATCAAGCACCATGAGTGTTTAGGGACAGAAAGATTGAGAATCACTGTTTCACAGCAAGGCTATAGTGATCTGAGAAAGGAAAGGTGAGGGTCTTATCAAAGGCAGAATTTTCAAGCTATTCTTGAATTAAACGTAATAGATGTGAGAGTCTGATTAGAGGTGCAAGACGAAGAAGTAACTCTTCCAATCATGGGCAATATTATCTTTGTATATTTCTTTATGGACTTCCACCTTGCTACCACATTAGAATAGACACTTCCTGAAATTCCTAGTTCTTGATAAAATAATATTACATAATTATAAATGCAACGAAAATCTTTCTCAAAGTGTATATTTTTAAAAGTCACCATGTTCTTCTCTGTAGCTGGCAAAATGCAACTCTGAAGTAGTCCTCTGGTTTTTGTGGCAGGGTTTCATACCATCGTAATGCAACGTAGTTTTCTATCTGGCTTTTTTACATTCCTTTTTTCATACAATTTATGCTACTCATAGAAGGTGGAGATTCCTCACCTTTCATCTATAAAAATATTCTGTGTTGTCAACTGTTTGAGAAGTGCATTTGACAGGCTTTCATGTCCCATCTCTTCCATTAAAAATCGGCACCAGGAATAAATACTGCCCCCAGTAGTTAGTTAAAATAGTATCCTGCCACCTTTCACCCCTTTTGCTCACAAAGTAATCTAAACCTAGCGCATTAAGGGAGAGATGAAAGTGATGCTGCTGTTTTATGTACAGTAGGTGCAGCTGGCCCATTTGTGAGCTCCCACTCTCTCGGGCAGAGATAAGGCATGCAAACAGTTAGTTGTGGCCTTTCACCCGCAAAATCGAGTTCATAGTGAAATATGTGTGATGCACAAGAGAGATAAATAGGAAGAGATGTAGAAATCAACAGAAAGAGGAAAAAAAGAGGCAGAAACTAGACCAGATTGAAACAGTTTCTAGATATTAAAATGCCATGTTTCTAATGAATGATTGCGATAGAATTGAAATGCCTTTGTATGTGCTTCCATGGGGAATAGGCCGAATTATCTCTGTCCAACAAACACAGGACAGACAGACAAGGCGTAATGTAAGCTCTATTCAGAAGCTAACCCCTAAAACTACCCTGCTAAGCAACTTCTGAAACCTCTTTTCTAAATTAGAACCTGACTTATCTCCCAAGTTATGAGCTTCATCGCCGGAGAGGCTAGTACAAACATCAAACATTGTTCTTCGAAGGAGGAAAGAACCTCCCCCACGGTCGATGTAATTTTATCCCAGAGGCTGAGGATCACATTTTCCATTGTGGAGCACATTTTGCTTTTCCTTTTGTCCTCCTCTCCTTTTATAGAAAAATCACATTAACGCCGGCCAGGATGTGGAATGCAGATGTCCAGCTCTCCAGTGAAATTCTGCGAGGGGAATGGCAGGTATGACTAAAGCAGGCAATGTGCTTTCCTTGCCATATTTCTTTTGAAGACATCTCCAGGTAAGTGCCACGTAGTTGATTTTACAAGCTCTGGAGCATTGCACTATATTTAGCATAATATTGTCTTCCAAGAGCAGGCAAAGCTTTTTTTAAAAAAAAAAAAATTTATTGTGCCACTGAGGTAAGCTCGGGCATGCCAAATAGTTTTAAAACAATGTGAACCCTGTGAGGACAACCTGGTCCTATAGGAAAGACTTTCAGGAATACTTTAGAACAATTCATCTACGCTTTTCACTTTTTATGTGACAAAACACCAGCAGGTCACCTTTCAATAAAACTCATGGCTATAAAGTATATGTATATGTATATATATATATATATATATATATATATATATATATATAATCAGTCAGGAGTTAGTATTTACTTATTCTAACAGACTGTGATCCCTTGCCTCGGAGCATGTTTGCAAATGCTGGGAAGATGTCTTTCTTCTGTTTCGAAAATGCCTGAATTTGGGAAGTGGTCACGCTAGGTGCCCTGGACAAGGAGAAAAGAAAGTGGCTTTCCTTTGAGAATGGCCAGAAGGAAGAGGAAACTATATCCAGGGTATCAAGAACTTGAAATCCAACTTGTATCAGCTGTCCATGGAGATGAGAGTATCAGGGTTTATCCCCAAGAACAATTCCTGGAAACCACTGAACCCTGGGCACAGAGTCTTCTTGTTTTACCAAAGATTCAAGTGTCACCAGATCTGAAGGATCAAGAAAAGACAAAGTCTTAGCCTGTCACTCAGGTTCCTCTACTACATGTTTCGAACAGACTTTTTTACCCATTATCCACCAGTCTCAAACACAGAATTGTCATTCCAGCCAGTCTGGTCTGTCCATGTTTTCCCAGAGCACAGCCTTTTGTTGCTTACTAGTACTAGGTTAGAAAAATCTGACAATGTATATCAGATTGCTTAAAACCCAAATACCGTATTTTCCAGCGTATAAGACCCCCGACTTTTAAGATTTTCCTGGGTTAAAAAGTCGTCTTATACGCCGGAAAATACGGTAGATGCATCCTACTTTGATTCAGAACATGTCCTCTCTCTGGGATATGCTCCACACCTTTCTTCCAAACTATCTAATCTTACTCATCTTCCCAGGACTAATCTAAGTTCCTCTCCTTCAGGAAGTCTTCCTGGAATATTCCAGGTTTCAGTAATAATTTCTTTCTCTGATTGACTCATTCTTGCCCTTACTCCTCATTTCAAGTTGCAACAGCTTTAACTTTAATGTATTTATTACCATTTAGGTATTCAAATATTCCAAATTTATATAAATTTCCTCAGATTTTAAGTCCTTTGGAAGCAGTAACCATATATCATTCATATTACCCTTAGTGCTTTGCAAGGTATTTTTGTGTGGTGGTGAAGAGAATAGATGCTGAAACCAGAGTTCCTGGGATTATGTCCTGGCTCAACCACTAACTAGCAGCATGACCTTGGAGAAGTTGTTTGACTTTTATGCCTCAGTTTTCTCTTTAGTACCACATAGCCATAATGATAGCAATTATTTCAATAGAATTGTAGTGAAAATTTAACGAGTCAATACATTTGAACAGTTAGAGCAGTGCCTAGTAAATGCGAGCTGTAATAACAATTATTATTATAATTGTTTTTTTCATTATTTGTTCATATTTTCCCTGGAATTCCTTCTTTTACTGTTTTACCTGTGTGAGTTCAATTAGAAAATATTTTCTTAGTTTCTATTGAGTGCAAAGCACTGTTCTATACAATATGGAGTTAAAAGACATAGGCACTATTTTGTTCATCAGTTTATTTTGTTCATCATTAGATTCCACAAATAAGTGAGATCATAAAATACTTGTCTTTCTCTGACTGGCTTATTTTGCTTAGCACAATAAAATAGATCCAGAAGCATAGAAGAATGGAACAGACTGTGGAATCTCAGAGGGAAGGCAGAGGTGGTGGGTGGGAAGAGATCAACCAAAGGACTTATATGCATATATGCAGGGACACAGACAATGGAGTGGTGAAGGCCTAGAGCAGGGGATGGAGGCAGGCTAGAAGGGGTCAATGGGGGAGAGGGGGAGACATATGTAATACTTTCAACAATAAAGATTTAATTTTTAAAAAAGACATAGGCAATATATTTCCTTCTCTTAATGAATGTGAAAAGTATCTTTTCTTTAAGGAAAACTTACTCCATCAACTTGATCAAGGCTTTCTGGAATCTTCCTCTGAATGTAGCATATCACATCTCATAGCTTACCTAACTAGATTATAAAATACTTGAATATAGGGTTTGCCTTATTGTCTATATAATTGCATCAGGCTGAAAATAACTTTTTTCAAGGATATCATATAGGTTTTATGTTTTGAATTTTTCTACATGGATCTTATGACTCAAGGGCTATTGAGAACTCAAGGCTATCCTAGAATAGTATCTGAAGTAACAATGCCCCTAAATACAACATAACATTTGATTCTATATCTTATGAAAAGATAATAAACAACACAATAATATACAGTTTTTAATTTCCACACTTGAGCCTGAGTGGTTTGTTTCCTATCTTTGAGGTCTAAGGTTACAACTGTTGTCACAACTTTTAGAATTATAACTCTGATTTGATTATATGCCTTGTCTATTTATTATCCTACCTTTAGCACTCAGTATGTAAGCAAAGATTAATAAATGTTTGTTGAATATTGAATGGATGAAAACCCTCTTTTATTAATACTCAGAATGTTAAAGTAGAAAAAGTTTGTTTGACAATAGTGTTTTTAACATAAATCAAAATTCATAGTAACAATTTTATTAAAATGATACATGTTTTAGCTATGATTGGAGAAAATCAAATTTAGAATATAAAATTCAGGGTCCAGGTTTATTGTAGACAAATTTCCCTGGAATTATGGGAAACAATGCATAGTAATATTGCAAAAATATCATCTATAAGCTCTAAGTAAAATCTGGGGAAATTATGAACAATAATTTATTATTTTACCTGTGCTGGTTCAATATACATTCATTTGTATTTTTTCTTGTTTATTATTACTCTTTATTTGAACATTTAATTGGGTAAAGAATTAAATCTGAATAAAGTTAATAAAGGAGGAATAACAAACAGGACTGTGCTGTGTAAAGTTATGATGTTAATTGTACCCCCAGGTCCTGGAATAGTGCCTGACACATTGGCATATAGTAGGTACCCAATAATAGAAGTTTAATTTTTTTCTTAAAATTAATTTCTTGATAAAAAGATAAGCATCATTTTCTTGGGTATATTTAACCGAGGATTTCAGATAAATTTACAAATAAATAATTAAAGAGTTATACAAACCTGCCAGGTCAAGCTAACAAATATATCACTTCTCCTCTAACTTTCATACCTTATGGTCTTTCAATTTTATAAGAAAATTGTTTTCTAAATCAAGCTAATATCACATGTGATCTCTGCATATGAGAAAACCACACAGCGGAAGCTATAAAAGTAGGATTAAATTTACATTCTGTCAAATTGTTTTTCTCTAAGAGTTCTTGGAAGTCAAGAACACTGGCTAATTCGCCAAAGAGAACTGAGTGCTCAAAAAAAAATCAGAACTTTCACTCTTCCCTACTAAAGAAAAAAAAAAAAAGAATAGAGAGTATAGGAAGCAAGTGAAGAAAGAAAAAGTAAAATAGAAGAATAACTCTTCAGTTAAGGTGACAATAAATGTTTGAATCATCTAGGGACTTCACACATCATGAAATAATTTCCTGAAAAACTTTCCTAGTATCCAGGATATCGACACAAGCCAAGTCTAACGGAAGCATGTTAAAAATTGAACAGAAACACAAACACACACACAAATTGAAATAAAATAAATGAGAATTACTTGGAACTATAATGAGACATAACAAGTGATCATAAAATGCAGCAATTTTCAATGTTTAATCTTGTGTTTTAAAACTAGAAAGTATTTTTAATGCTTCACAACTCAACTATATGAATTTCTACCACCATTCATGAGATGCATTTTTCTCATTTGCATAATGTGATATAATTTCTGTATTAAAGATTTGTCCTCAGTGATAATTTCGTTCATTCATTCATTATTCATTCAGTTATCTGTTCATTCAATAAACATTTCTATATGAAGAACATCTTTATTAGTCCATATAGATTAGAAATAAATACATGCTTACATCTAAATATACATACAAGGTTGTTAAAATGAACAATATAATAGGGACTCAGGAAAGAGATAGAAAGTAGAAGTTAGTTTTGAAAAAGAGAGGCTATTTTCTCTAATACAGGAAAAAAGTACTAGTGATGAAATAAAAAAAATCTGGAAACTGAAGAGGAGTTTCCTGACCAGATGGAAAATTAGCATGAGCTACTGGCTTGCTCTACCAAAATCAATTCTGCAGATATCAGAAGAGAGAGATAGAGCATAGGTATCAGAAACCAACATGAACACTAACAAAATGCCTTGGGGACATTGAAAGCTGTTTTGGATTGGAGTGTGTGTGTTGGATGGTTAATTGTATGTCAACTTGACTGAGTCAGGTTGACAAGGAGCATGTCATTTGGTCAAACATTACTCTGGGTACTTTTCTGAAGGTATTTTTAATGAGATTAACATTTAAATCTGTAGACTGAGTAAAGCAGGTCCTGAATAGAACCCTGAGTTAGAACAATAAGACAGATTCTCTCCTCAGTAAGAAATAATCCATTTTAACTAACTGCCTTTGAACTCAGACATTGGGTCTTTTTCTTTAAACTTGAACTAAAACATCCGCGCTTCCTGGGTTTCAAAGTTGCTATTCTTCAGAAAGAACTAGACCATCTGTTCTCCTGGTTCTCAGGCCTTCAGACTAAGTCTGGAACTCCACTATTGGCTCTTCTGGCTCTCCAGCTTGCCAGCTCATCCTGCAGATCTTGGGACCAGTCAGCCTCCATAATCATGAAAGCCAATTCTTTATAATAAATCTCTTTACATATATGTGTGTGTGTGTGTGTGTGTGTATGTATGTGTGTGTATGCATGTATACACATATGGCATATATATTATCATATATAATCCAGATAGATAGATAGATAGATGATAGATAGATAGATAGATAGATAGATAGATAGATAGATAGATAGATAGAGCCAATATCCTATTGGTTGGTTCTCTTTCTCTGGAGAACCTTGACTAAGTATAATGTGTGTGTGTGTGTGTGTGTGTGTGTGTGTGTGTGTGTGTGTGTGTGAGAGAGAGAGAGAGAGGAGAGAGAGAGAGAGAGAGTGAGAGAGAGAGAGGGAGTTTCAATCAATCAAAATAAACAGGTGTTACAAAGCCATGGAGGCAAGGACATATAGTGTGAATGTTTGGGGGAAAAAAATAATATAACTAAAGGATAAAGTAAGCAGTAGGGTAGTGAGTAGTAGGAGATAAAGGGTATAAAAGAAATATGTCATTATTGAATGTTGATATCAGAAATTAAATTATATTTAATGCAATTCAACACTTAACTGATAATTGATTTCATATCATAGCAATTAATGTCATGTAATGAAATTTGAATTTTGTCATAATGGCAATAAGACATCAAAATTCTTTTGATCAGAAAATAAAGTGATCTGACCTTTCTTTTTTTCTAATTTAATATTTTTTCTTTATTGATTAAGTTATTGCATATGTGTCCTTATTCCCCTACCCCCCTGTTCATGCCCTCACCCCCCTAGTGTCTGTGTCCATTGGTTATGCTTATATGCATGCATACAAGTCCTTTGGTTGACCTCTCCCCCTCGCCTCCACCCTCCCCTACCTTCCCTCTGAGGTTTGACAGTCTGATCGATGCTTCTCTGTCTCTGGATCTGTTTATTTTTTTCCATCAGTTTATGTTGTTCATTATATTCCACAAATGAGTGAGAACATGTGATATTTCTCTGACTGGCTTATTTTGTTTAGCATAATGCTCTCCAATTATACCCATGCTGTTGCAGAATGGTAATAATTCCTTCTTTTTTTACAGCAGCATAGTATTCCATTGTGTAGATAAACCACAGTTTTTTTAATCCGTTCATCTACTGATGGGCACTTAAGCTGTTTCCAAATCTTAGCTATTATAAATTGTGTTGCTATGAACATAAGGATGCATATATCCTTTCTGATTTGGTGTTTCTAGTTTCTTGGGATATATTCCTAGAAGTGGGATCACTGGGTCAAGTGGGAGTTCCATTTTTAGTTCTTTGAGGAAACTCCATACTGTTCTCCACAGTGGCTGCACCAGTCTGCATTCCCACCAGCAGTGCACAAGGGTTCCTTTTTCTCCGCATCCTCGCTAGCACTTGTCATTTGTTGATTTGTTGATGATAACCATTCTGACAGGTGTGAAATGGTACCTCATTGTCGTTTTGATTTGCATCTCTCAGAGTATTAGTGACTTTGAGCATGTTTTCATATGTCTCTTGGCCTTCTGTATGTCCTCTTTCAAAAGGGTCTATTTAGGTCCTTTGCCCATTTTTTGATTGGATTGTTTATCTTCCTTTTGTTAAGTTGTATGAGTTCCCTGTAAATTTTGGAGATTAAACCCTTATAGGAGATAACATTTGCAAATATGTTCTCCCATGCAGTGGGCTTTCTTGTTGTTTTGTTGATGGTTTCTTTTGCTGTGCAGATGCTTTTTATTTTGATATAGTCCAATTTGTTTATTTTCTCTTTAATTTCCATTGCCCTAGGAGCTGTATCGGTGAAGATATTGCTTCAGCATATGTCTGAGATTTTGCTGCCTGTGGATTCCTCTAAGATTTTTATGGTTTCCCATCCTTTCTTGAGAAAGATCTGTTGATAGCATGGATAATTACAGGTCAAGAGTAGAGGCTAGATTCAAAGGGTCCATGAGGAGTCTACTGCTATAATCAAGGCAAGAGATATGAGACGAGAACATACTGGTAATAATGAAATAGAATTGGAATAAGCAAATGAATGAAGGTGGTATTTCAGAAATAAAATGGATATGAATTAACTCATTAGCTTGAGAGAAAGGAAGTTGAAAATGCACTTTAGTACTTGAGTGAATGGCAAACAGGGAATCAAGAATGAATTGGGGGAAATGAGGAGTTTGAGTATATGCAGAAGGGATGCCCAGTGAGCAGGTAGCCATAAGAAACTGAAGCACAAGGAAGTTCTGAAGAAATGCAGCGTGTTCTTAAGAAACGGCCTTTCCCCATGCTTTTGTCTAGTTGTCAGCAGCTAATTAGAAGTATCTATATTGGTGTGGTGTCTTATAGTTTAAGAATTAATGATGATTTAAAATCAAAGGAATATTCTACTTAATAACCAACAGCACTGATACAAAAATAAATATTTATAATAAATAAAACCAGACTGCTTTACTTTCATGACAAAGAAATACAAATGCAATTATTTTTTAATATTCAACTCTTGTATGAATATTAAAAAAAATAACTCAAATAATTTTAAACAAAAAAGAAAAACAAATCTAGGTTTCAAATATATAGTATCCCCTTAGGACTTCTACCTGCAGGACCTTGTGGCTATCTTCTTGTTTTTAGTTAAATCCAACTGCCTTATTATCCTTAAGTAGATAAAATGTAAAAGAAAAAAAATAAACTCAACTAAAAGACCATAAAGACTGTAGAAAGAAGAATATTCATCCTAATCCTGAGTCCCTCCTACCTGAATCAAATCAGTTCAGGGTTAGAGCAAGAGATGTTAGGTTCCCAGAAACCTAAAATGAGAGATGGTTGAGTGAAACAGATTTTATTCCTTCCTATAGATTAACTCTATTCTTGAGCTCTAAACATCTTGGTTTTGTTTCTTTGGTTAGCATGCATATAATTGAAGAAAGGTGAAGAAGAAGCTTTATTTTTGGAACTGTGACTCATGTGGGCTTCATCTGTATGATTAAGGTAATATAATAGAGGATATATCCCACTTTCTAAGTCTGAGGGATGATGATAGTTTTAATGACTGTGGGTAAAATGACAAGGTGACAGTTTAAAAGGTGAGAAGTTCAATTTGTGCCAGATTTAGCTTTAATGGGTGGCAGTATATGTATATGCCCATGTCACTCAGGCAGGAGCTGATGTAAAATGGGAACAAGGCTGAGAAATTATGCTTTGAAATAAAGATTAGGAAACCATGTTCATACATACAATAGGCATAAGAAAGTAGAGAAGTAACAGACCACAGCTTTTAATCCTGGGCCCCAGAGGAAAAAACAATGAACTAGAAGAAAACATAAAAATAGCAACTCAAATGGCCAGGCATGAAAACATGTCCAGGAGGGAAGAGAGTTAAGTGTTACCAATTACAATTTACAGATTTCAGAACTTTTAAACTATGAAATTTTGCAGATAGGGTTAGAGACTTTTGTACAGAGGTACATGAAGGACTTTACTCCATTTCATATACTTTTGGATAATAAATACTGTTTATTTAAAAAGTTCTCTCAGAAAGGCTTAGGTCAAGTTGAAGATGATTTTATAATTGCTCATTTGAATTTAAAGATTGTGGTATATCCACATAAAGAAACCATATGTCCTTCCTCTACCAGGAAGGGCTAAAAACATTTGATGATTAAGATGAATACAGAATTTATTGAACATTTACATTTCTTCTTGGTCCTGCAGAGGACAAGATGAACAAACAGTAGCTCTTGCTTTTTACTGGCTCACAATTTTAGTTTCAGAAGGGAATACACATGACCATAATGCAAAGCTTAGAGAGAACATTTTATTGAGCGTAAATAGTACAATTGTCCTTTACATATGGTATGGGAAAGAAAATGTATTAGATGAATTGGGGGAACTCTGACAACTGATGGGATTTTGGAGAACCAGACTAGAGCAGTAAGAGCCACCAAGACCAGGCAGGAGGCTGATGCAGAACCACCACAGAGGAGTTACAGCAGAAAGGGTCTGGTGAGGCTGCGTCTTTCAGGTAGAATGACCATTTTTGTCTGGGGAAGGAGCACAGGATTGGACTACCAATGATTAGGTGCCCTTGAATAGAAGAGTGAAATAGAGAAACGATTGTGAATGAATTCAGGGAACCATTTGGAAGGAGCAATAGCTATTGGGCAGCAAAATAAGTGCTCAGGAAGTTAGAATTATAATAAATATACATACAAAAAGAAGGAAGAGAATGGGTAAAACAAGTCTCGGGATAAATAATAATCAATTACAACATGGAACTTCTGTACATAGGTTGTAGACATAAGGGACAACAAAGTATCTGAGAATTATTTTATGTTTCACATTGAAGTAAAAATGTTTGCTGTGACATACCTTATGCCTACTCCCAGATACTGGAAAAAGGAAATACCCAGATGATTATAGGATTGTTAAATACTATGTCTGAGCTGACATTAATACTCAAGGACATTGACCAAGGTGAAACAAAATTAATATCCCCCATAAGTAAAGAAACAATTGTTTTCAACACTTTAGACATTAGGCAGTGAAAGAAAATGATCCCTGAGAGGATGAGAAAATGAGGTGAGTTCTGTGATTGCTCCACATTACTGTCTAGAGAGCTTACTATTGTAGCTCAAAGAAGGGAAACTGAGGCAGAGCTCAACAGAGTTTCTTAGTTGAGGAAATAAGCTGAGATTGTGGGGAAAACAAGGCAGCTAGGGTTCACAGGGCAGAGTGCTGTAGATCAGAGTGGTACAGATAGGAAGCTCAACAGATCTTGAGAGGTTCTCTTAGGATATTCAGCCGAGTATGATCAGCATATGCATGTGAGTAAAACAATCACCTGTGAGTAAAATTACCATGCAAAAATATTAGAGAAAACAAAATCTAGAGCTTATACAAAGACAAGGCCTTGTTTCCTCCAGCCAGACTGGAAAACCTCATAATTCATGAGGTATTCAGTAGGGTACTCAGAAAGGTTTTGTCCCAAACACCTTGGCCAAGTGTACACACATTCCAAGAATGGGTTTGCCTTACTTCCTATGCTAGGGCTTACAGAGCATTTGGCCCATCAGCATGAAATTCCATCTAACATTGCTCCAGACTAAGAAACCTACTTTACAGAACAGGAGGCATGGCAGTAATCATATGACCACAGGCCAATTAGATATCATACCATCTGTTGGTTTGATAGAGTGATAAAAGAGCCTTTTGAAGGCACAAGTGAAATAACAACTAGGAGAGAATTTCATACCTTGATATGACAATATCCTTTACATAAAGTTTTTATATCTTAAATATGCAACTCTTACATTTTGTTGTGCCCTCAATAAATAGAATACTTGGACCTAGAAACCATGAACTAAAAATAGAAGTGGGTCCACTTGGGCTTCTCAATCTTAAAACTCTGGGCTTTATAGGTTTAGTGGACTAGTTCCAAAAAGTGGAATGTTTTCACCAGGGAATAAAACAAGAGTCTTATTAAACTTTAAGTTAAGGCTATTATCTGGTCATATCAGAGTCTTCGTGCAAAGAGAAGAGCAGATAAGGAAAAGAGTAGCCCTATTCTTAAAAGTAATGAATCAATAAGAAGTGATAAGGCCTCTCTTAAACATTGGGGGTATGTGTTTGGTACTCAGGTGATCCAGTGGAATGTCCTTTATTATACCCTTGCATAATTTTATTGATAAATGAACACATGCAGCAGCCATCAGTATTGTGACCAGGGATTCAGACTCCTCAGGATTTGAAGCCTGGACCATTTCATCAGGTCAAGTAATCTACACCAAGAGAGATTGTAGCCAAGAATGAGGGAAATGGGTAACAGAGGGTAGTAGAGGAAAAAGACAATGAGTATTAGTTATAGTCTTGAGACCAATGCAGAGATGGGTTGGGAATACATCCCAGTAAACTTCCTCAGGCAAGTTTCCCCCTAAAAAAGAGAGCAATCAGAATCCTGTAGTAATTGTTTCCAGAATTTATCAGATAAAGGAAATGGATTTGAGAAACTCAATGGGTAGACTATAATGGCTGATAACTAACTCTTCAGCCAATGTTTGAAGGTGCTCAGTTGAGTCCTTCTCTGGCAATAGCCTTCAGCAGAAGAGAACAGTGTCACCCAAGGTCACCTCCCCTTCCCATGGACAACATAAATCCAATGACTGCCTGATAGATAGGAATAAAGGTCTAGCTCTAAAGAGCCATCCCAGTTCCAGAGCTCCCTTTAGGACTCAGCAAGACTTTTTTGTGATTGCATCACAATTCAGCTCCTCCCTCTGCCATTGTCCTTTCATTCCATTCCAAGTGTTGGTCCTTGATCCTGAAAGCATTCCTAAACATCCTGCATGGAAACCTAAGTTTTATTTCCCAGGAAACCTAACTTAAGATAGTTTTCTATTTAAGTTAAAACGTGTATTAAAAATTATGTATAATCTGGAAAAGTTCTTTATAAAAGTAAGTTCAGTGTCTTCCAAAGATGAGTGATGGAAATTTTCCTTAGACTATGAATGTGCTCAAGGTTGAAGAATTAAGATGCAATTGGCTTCCTCAATCAAAAAATCTGAATCTGCAGTTAGGGTATTTTGCCCCCAAGGTAGTGGGCATATTGATGAGGTTGTCTGAGATGTTCAAATGGTCCTAAGTGTGATTATTTTAATAGATTAGTATTTTTAAGTCATTCATGAGAGAGATGAGAAAAATTATATTTTTCATGATTCTTAAAAGCCAAACTTTCATCATACATAGAGTCAAACTTCAAAGAAAAAAAAATCAAAATAAGTTGTTAGCATAAACATTTCCTTTTAAATCACCCTTAAGTCCTTGCACTAGAATCAAACTGCTTTCAGCATTAATATACTTGGGTTTTTTTCACCAAAATCCCTCTAGACAGCCTTCATTAGCTGCCAATACATCTCCATCTCTGACCCAAGTAGTCTGTTCACTCTGATTAGACTGTTGGAGCTAATTTAAACTATGGCCTTTGTTATGTCTATAGCAGCTTAATCAGCTAGGAACATTCTCTGACACCCTGACATCCAAGCCATCTCTATGTCACTGAAGCAGAAAGATAAAGATTATGGCCATCAAAGTATATCTTCAGGCAGAGATATAACTCTCCAAACCAGTGCTTAGTTAAAATTGCCATGTTTTAAAATCACTGCAAGGATATTCAGATTTTTTATAGAAATTTCAGAAAGCTCAGAAGTGTCTCAGTTGTTTTATCTTGACTAGGTCTTATTTCCCTAAGTATAGGGTAAGCTCCTTGAATGGATAGATCTTTTTTTTTTTTTCCAATGTTCCCTATAGTCTCTTAAAGATAGCATGATTCTATACATATTTATGTAACAGGGCAATTTACTGAGAAATTTCCCTGCTGCTTTGAATTTTTCTAACACAATCTCACCAGAAAATAATGAAGGTATATCTCTTCCATCAATAAGAATAGACCGGAATTGGTTTTCTAAACTTTTGGATCTGTCTCACCACTTCCACCTCTTGGTGAAGAAAGAATACTTTTTCTTTAGAGTCAAAGAGAATATGCCAGACAAGCTTTGGCTATCTTAAAGATAATGTTACAGAAGTTTGTATGTTAAAAAGATGTAGGCTGGGGTATCTTAAAAGAGGCAACAACCAAAATTTTGAAGAGGAATTGTCCAAACTCAAAATGTGTGGTTATATCTCTAAGTCTGAGAGAAAAATCTTTACATTTGAATTTTGGGGATTGGTGGTGACAATCAATTGAGTGGTAGAGCCTCGGGCAGAAATGGCTGCAGTTTTGGAAGTGCCGTCAGGCTTTGGGAAAGAGGTCCTATTTGGAGAACAGAGCCACCACCTCTGAACAGGCCACATGAGCCTGAACATCAACAGTCATCCTACTCCAATTTAGGGCTCATATACTCTAAACACAGATTCCAAAGGGTGAGAAGGAGATCTCCAAATGAATCAGTGGATGTTTCACCAATCTGAAATGGATTAAACTTAGTTTACAATATAAAAATATGTGTCATTTTTGCCTCTAAGTATAGGAAATCAATCTATAGTTATTATATTTGTTTTAATGTAATAATAAAAAACTAACATTTGTTGAAAACTCACTTTGAACTAGACACCATGTTGAGTTTATTCCCCAAATTTAGGAGTAAGACATTATTAAAATTATCCCCACTGATACAACCAAGGCACAAGAAAGTTAAAAAAAATCTGTATATATATTTTTTTGGTAGCAGAGATATTATTTAAACTATGCCCCCTAGAGTCCAGGATTTTATCTTCCTACTTCTCAATGGATGCAGAATCTCTCAAAAGATTCTCTATGAGTATTATTGTTTGGTCCTGGATCCAGCATGAGTGAGTGAACTGGTACTACTTGTTGAAAAGTGATTTTTGACCAGAGAATAATGAGGATTACAAATCTAGCCCTCCTGCTGATATATATATATATATATACTAATTCAACAAAAATCTAAATGTTAGCCTTTCCCTATTTCCATCTTCCTACTTCAATTTCAGATGTTTTGTTTTTTCTCTCATTTACATCTGACTGTGATCCCTGGAGGTGACATGGTATGGTGCAGAGGACATGAACCTTGGAATTAGACCAGCCTGGTTCTATTTCTGACTTTACCACTTGCAAACCATATGTCCTTGGGCTTAGTATTTAAAATGTGCAGATTTCATTTTCAGTAGAATGGAGACAATAATCTTTACTACCTAAGGTCATTTTGATGAATCAATGACATGACACACATAAAGTCCAGAGCCCATGGATGATACTCAATAATTGTGAGCTACCTTTGTCCTGCTTTGACTGCTTTACTTTCATGACAAAGAAATACAAGTGCAATTAGCCACCAAGTCTTAAGTCTCTCCCTACAGTAAGGAGCAAGGCAGAGCTGTTCAAGATGGAAATTGAAGATTCCCTATCTCCCATATATGGAATTGCTTTAACTGAATAATTAAGAAAGGATCTCAATTACATTTAAACACTTGTCTTGATACTTTAACTACTTGCTTTAGTGCTTTTGTATTTTAAAATCAGTACCTTTGATGTTTTAATACTTGTATTTGGGGATGTTTCTTAGATTTAGAGTTCGATTGCTATTGAAGGGACTTTAGGGCCCATTACCTCAGATTCTGTAGGTTTATTTTTAATAGTTCCAAAATACCTTGACTCTTATTAACCTCCTTTGAATAGAGGCACTGACTTGCTTACATCACTGCCCAGCATTCTTTGCTTTGGGTACTGGCCAGACTTTTAAACTTCAGAAGCAATGCGGCCTTGAAGAGAGAGCTCTAAACCAGGAGTCATGACACTTGGACTCTTACCTTGGCTCTGCTACTCTCTGTCATCAAGACCTTGGACAAATAGCTCTCTTAGCACCTCCAGGGAGGCACCATTTCTCATTCACTCTTCTCAGAGCCCAGCAGAGTAGAATAAAGTAAAAACTACAAAAAAAGAGAGAGAGAGTTGAATCAATAAATATTTTAGTCAATTAGATAATTAATGTAGGAATTATAGGCTAAAAATTTTGTGGTGCATGTTCAGCTGGCTATCTTGTCATGCTTTTAATCCGGACATGGTGTAGCAGATGAGAAGAAGCATGCTGTCAATAAAAGAACATCCAAACTACCCTAGTGGGTTTAGCTCAGTGGATAGAGCTTCTGCCTGTGGACTGAAGGGTCCTGTGTTTGATTCTGGTCAAGGGCACATGCCCTGGTGTGGGCTCAATCCCTAGTAGGGGGTGTGCAGGAAGCAGCCGATCAATGACTCTCTCTCAGTTGATGTTTTCTATCTTTATCTCCCTCACCCTTTCTCTCTGAAATCAATAAAAATATATATTTTTAAAAATCCAACCTAAGGAAAAGTCATAGAAGAGTTTTATTTGGGTCAAACTGATAATTGCCAGGAAACAAAATCTCAGCAGATTGAGATATTGCTCTAGAGAATGGAATTACAGTTTATTTTATACATTAGAATCAAAGGAGGAGATGGGGCGGGGGGTGGGGGTTACACGAAATTCATTGGTGGCAGGTTAGGGAGGCAAGAGAAAACAAAGCAGAGAAATCTCTGATATTAGATAAAAAGCAAAATAGAGAAACACATAATTTTTTTCCATTGGTGGGTACAGGATAGTTAATATTCACAGCACATAAAGATGTATGTGGGCAACAGAACAGCCATGTGGTCTCATACTCTGGTACTGGCCATTATGTTTTCAGGGGTCTGAAAAGAAAATTACTCTGACATTTCAAAGTTATGTTATGTTAGATGCACAAAGACAATAGGGAATTTCAAAGTTAAAGATCGGTCTATGACTACCTACCATGACCCACGTTTAGTTAGGGAGCTTTATGTTCAGATCACCCTGTGTGCTTACTTTGTTTGGTAAGGCCCGCCATATTGTCCTCCCCTGAGTTCGTTTAGTGTGTGGTTCCTTTTTCATCCACGATGCTAAATCTGCACATTTCTAACTTCAGTTTTTGACAATGAACTTTCAAGAAGTTTTCAAGCAACTCTCCCCAGTTTTTAAGAATTTTCTCTCAATGGTTTCTCTTCAACTAAATATCTCCAGTCTATAACAATCTACATCTACACCCTCATCCATTTTATTTATTTTCCTTTGAAAGAAATTTCATCAAGTTTTTAATCCTTAACAATAGCACTTCAATCTAGTTCAATATTTAATTATGCAGTTTTATGGTTTCTTTCTAGGCTAAGTTTGACCCTTACTCATTTCCAACTTTTGCAAACTATCTTCACTCACATCATTAAAACCACAAGCTTATAACAGAACATTTATAAACAATAGTTTTAAGCAGACATATAACAAGTTTTTAAAATAGAGGTGTAAATTGACTTCATAATTAGTGAAATCTATAACTACAAAGTTCCTTCTTTTCCACATGGTCTCATTTTTTTATTTTGTTCCAAAATTGAAAATTTAAATTCTCAAGTAAAAATGAATAGGCCCAGCTGACCTCATGTTAAAGGCACCTATTTAGTTATTATGTACAAACATACATAGAAAGGACTTCTAATCATGTATTGTTTATTTGTTAAAATCCCTCTATATATGAAATGAATTTAAGTTATTTCTACAAATAGTTATAAAAGAAACTTTATAGAATTTTATCTGAGTTTTCTCCTACTGATGCTTGAAGATAGATAAGCAAATCATTCCTGCTGTAGAGAATTTTGGCTTTCCCTCGCTTGCGTGGTTAGGTATATTTCATCCATGGCCAAGGAAATCTGGTAGTAAGTAAAAAGATGTCCTTAAATTAGTATAATTTGCAATGTGCCATTCCTTGCTATAGAAATTAATGAACTGGCATTATGAAATAAACAATACAAACTCTAAATGTTATGGAGCAAAGTTATTGCATTTATGTTCAAACCAGAAAAATGGCAAGAAATATGTGAAGAGCATAACATCCAAAATTGTAATGTTGTGTATGAAAGATAGCAGAATGTGCTGCCCAAAATATGTTGCTTTGGTGTATTATTTTGAGCTGTAGACCCTTGGGAAATAGCAAATGCAGGGATAGGCTTTCTCTGAATTTCCTGTCTGCCTAAAGGCAAATCCTCCAAAAGGAACTATATTGTCAAAAGTATCCCAGGAAGTTATCATTAACCAGGGAAGATTGACTCTTACTATAGGAGAGGGGACAAGAAGTCAAGGCCACACCCAGACAAACTTTGTCACAACTATCACACCTCCTGTTTACTCTTCTAAGGGCCCATTTGTCTTTCCTAAAAATCATTTACTCTCCTGTAAGAGACCTATATCTTCTCTTCAGATGGTACTTAAGCCTGAATTCTAAGTCACTGTGAGGAGTTACTCATTTTTCCCTGGATATTTTGCATGTATATATCTGTTAATAAACTTGTCTTTCTCTTGTTGACCTGTCTGTTATGATAGTTAAGAGCTCAAAAGTATAGAAGGGATATTATTTTTCTCCCCTATATATAATTCCAGAAAATGCATATATCAACTATGAAATGCAAAATTTGCTTTTAATGTTTGGTTCCTTATATAAATATTTTAACCTACCATAAATGCTAAAACATATAGTAGTTATTCAAAAATATTTTAAAATAACCATCTTGAGGCATAGAAAAAGCAGGTTATATGGAAGAAGACATGAATCTTTCTTTTGGTCAATAGTTTGAGCCTAATAAATGGTTTACTAATTGATTGTGAGTCTTTAACCTGTGGAATACACTTTTTAGGCTACAAAAATCATAAATCTGAGTACATAAAACTAAAAGACCATAGCTAAAATAGTTGATATACTAAATCAAGAAAGAGAGTATGAATGCTTAGGGAACCTAATTATGTTTTGGGGCACAAATATTATTTCCCTTAGTAGAACTAGCAGTCCATCTTCCCCTTCTTGCAACACTATTCCCAAGTTAGTCAGCATATGTGTGTGAATGAGTTTTAATTTTTTTATTTGGATCAGAAAAGTGTAGCAATCTGTAGTTTTCAGAGAGTTTGAAATCCAGATAGTGAGAAGACACAGAACAGCAGACAAGATAGAATAATAAATGTAACATTTGAATCATAGTTTGCAATTTACAAAGTTCTCACCATTTCATTTAATAAAGATCAATACTTAAATGTTCAATTACATTCTGTTGGCTTTATTAATGTAAGAGCTTGAAAAATAAAAAAGATTAGTGTGAATAATAATAGTGTAGGAAGACTTTATTCATGGCAAGATTTTTAAGAGGGTCTTGAAAAATGATAAGAGAATAGTTAGTGTTGGCCTAGTACAGTGGTTGGCAAACCGGCTCGCGAGCCACATGCGGCTCTTTGGCCCCTTGAGTGTGGCTCTTCTACAAAATACCACGGCCTGGGCGAGTCTATTTTGAAGAAGTGGCATTAGAAGAAGTTTAAGTTTAAAAAATATGGCTCTCAAAAGAAATTTCAATCGTTGTACTATTGATATTTGGCTCTGTTGACTAATGAGTTTGCTGACCACTGGGTAGGTTTGAAGCCTCTGAAATGGCTTCATACTGGCAGCAACATCTTTTGAAACATTTATAGAGACACCAAATATCTACAGCACCTACTATTGGAAGGTCTTTTGTTTCCACCACCCACATATTCCATTGATTGTTCAAAACATCTTCTGTGAAATTAGAGACATACTATACATGTTACCCTGAATATTAAACTAGAATCTGGATAGAATATCAGAATCAATTTGGAACTTTTAAAAATTCAGGCAACTCCTCAGAACTACTGAAACAAAATTTCCCAAGGGGTGAAGAATTTGTATTTTTTTAAATATTTTTATTGATTTCAGATAGGAAGGAAAGGGAGAGAGGGATAGAAACATCAATGATGAGAGAGAATCATTTATCAGCTGCCTTCTACATGCCCCCCCACTGGAGATCAAACCTGCAACCCAGGCCTGTGCTCTTGACCAGAATCAAAGCCAGTATCCTTCAATCTGCAGGCTGACGCTCTATCCACTGAGCCAAACCAGCTAGGGCAAGAATTTGTATTTTTTATAAGCCCCTGGAAATTCTGGGCGTTAGCCAGATTTGAGAATTACTAGATTTGAGGTTAAAGTATATTATTGTACTATTTGTCAAGAAGGTTTTCTTAAAACTAACAGCAATAAAATGTTGGACAGCGATTCTAGTAGGGCTTGCAGCACTCTCACAATTAAACTCACGCTAGGTCTCTCCTCTTTGTAAGACTCCATGAACCGCCTGGTTCTGGGCCTCTTCGGAAGCCTTCAGGAATATCCAAGATAAAGGCAAATCCCAGAATTGACTCAACCAAGAAGATGATGATTGTAGTGTTTGGAACTATATTAGTAGGACCATTAGAAAAGCGGTATTTTGTTCCAAGAAGAAGGATATAAATACATGAATAATGGAGAAATAAATACGAGCTGCCTCTATTTGAATATTATAACTATCTCACTTAAAAAAACACACACACACAAAAAAAAAACCTTTGCAACAGCAGGGATGGATCTGAAGGACATTATACTAAGTGAAATAAGCCAGTCAGAGAAAGACAAGTATCATATAATTTCACTGATACGTGGAATCTAATGAACAAACTGAACTACCAAGCAAAACAGAGACAGAGTCAGCTGGGAGCTGTCAGGGAGCAGGGGTGGTGGTGGAGAAATTTAGCAAAAAGAAAAAAAAAAGAGAACAGTGTGGTGATTACAGGGGAAGGAAGTAGAGGTAGAGGTGAAGGAAGGTATAGGGGATGATAAATTATGATGGAAAATAAATAAATAGGTATCAAAAATACATTTTTAAAAATTGATAGGGGCTAGATTTCAGAATATATAAAGTGTCTTTATAAATCAAATAGGAAAATATGGGTAAATCAATAGAAAAATGGCTAGAAGATAATGAGTACTTCCAAGAAGACAAACTTCAAGGGCCAAAAAAGTTATAATTAGGACAATTGGTAAATTAAAACCACAATGAGATACCATTAACCATTCACAAATTTGAGAAATACTAAGTCTAGCAATATCAAGTGTTGATGAAGGTGTAGAATAACAGGAACTCATATATAATCCTGGTGGGAGTATTTCTTTATGCCATCTATTTGGAAAGCTGTAATTACCTAGCAAAATTGGAAATGTGTGTATTCTACAGTCCATTAATTTGTCTCCCAGTTATGTGTGCCAGAGAATATATTGCATGTTAGCACAAGGACACATGTGTCTGGATGTTCACAGCTGCATTTATAATAGCAAAAAGTGGAAGCAACCTAATTGTTTATAAACTGGTTAAATAAATTTGTGACCTATTAGCCACAACATGGATGGACCTAGAGGGCATTATTCTAAGTGAAATGAGTCAGACAGAGAAAGAATACCATATAATTTCACTTATATGTGGAATCTAAAGAACAAAATAAATGAACAAAATGTAAACAGACTCATAGATACAAAGAGCAGACTGATGGTTGCCAAATGGGAGGGGTGTTGGAAGGCTGAGTGAAAAAGGTGAAGGGACTGAGAAGTACAAATTGGTAGTTATAAAACAGTCCTGGGGATGTAAGGTATAACATAAGGAGTATAGTCAATAATGTTGTAATAACTATGTATGGTGCCAGGTGGGTACTAGACTTAAAGGGGGAGAATCACTTCAAATTATATAAATGTCCAATCACTACCTTGTACACCTGAAACTAATATAAAATAATATTGAATGTCAACTGCAATTGAAAAATAAATTAAAGGAAAAAAGATCTATTAATACATAGATTACTTTAAAAATTGACAAGAAACTATACGATTAGATTGGGATTGGTTTTGAGTTGAATGTTAACTGATACACTATCTTAGTGGTTTAACTGAATTACTAATGTTTAAGTGAGGCAGACATTTTCTGGGCCACCAATATAAGGAAAGAATTACATGAGAGTATGGGTCACAATCATACTACAGCCAAGCCTCAACCAGCATAATAGCTGGAATCTTAGTCTCCTTTCTTCCCTTAAACCCAGATGGATGTCAAAGGTTTATAAACGTTTTGATTACAACCATCAGCCCTGTCACGTGCTGTTCCTCCAGGCCTGAGGTTTGCTGAAACTATGCCTCAAATCTGTTGTGTCCCTTGCATCTTTGTGGCTGCAGCTATCACCACAGCAGTGGCCGTCTAAGTCCCAGACTCACTGCTTCTGTGAGAGCCCGTCACCACAGTTTCCTTGCCCTGACAGGTGAAGAAGGGGTGGCCGTGCCTCCCACGGTCCCCTCCTGTACTTCATTCTTTCAGGGCTAAGAAGCATGAGCTTCTCACATGACAGGCAGATTTCTCTTTATTTCCCACATGTCTAATGACAAGTCCTCCTGCTACTGTCCCCTTTCACAGATTTATTATGAAGCTAATGAGGCTTATTTGCACAGCTTTCTTCAAAAGGCCTAGAAGGAGCCCTAGCAATGTATTCAAGTGGTCTTACTTTTATTAAATTTGCAAAACCAAGATATTTTAATGAGAATGAATTAAGGATGGTCTCTGTCCATTTCTACTCTAACACCCCTTTCATAAAACTTCAACAGGTGACATTAGAATAGCCCAGAGCATTTGTGATACTTGGTTATGAGAAAGTTGAGCTGCAAATATATTTAATATAATATTAGTGGACTATAGATAAAAATCTATATCTATATATCAATCTGTCCAGGCCAGATCTATCTCTCTACTATCTATCTATTGGTCATAGATCAACCAATCAATATATATACTTATATGAGATGATAGATAGATAGATAGATAGATAGATAGATAGATAGATAGATAGATAGATAAGATAGATAGATAATTACATAACAAAGATAGAGATAGTTTATATTCATTTCTGGGTATCGCTGAGTGATTGCTAAGCATCCATCCATAGAATGGCTTGCAGGAATATTCTTACTGGCCACTGTGCTGATTCATCTGGTCAGAACAAAAGTGAGAGGCTAGAGTTTTAGTCACCAAAGCAATGGAAATAGTGGGGTAGAAATTAGGTTCAAATGTATGAAACCAGAGGCAACACTGTGGAAAAAATCTTCCAAACATTTCACATATGATGAAATTTGATAGAAATTGTCCTAAACTTATCAACAATCCTAAAAGTTTGCATGATATTACAGATAATACGTTATAAAACTAAACATTTTCTAAAAGTATCAATACATTTTTTTAAATTTTTGATTAAACATGTGTAGGGGAGGCAAGCTTTTCCCTGACCCTCTTAGGTCCCTGGCTGGATCTGAAAATTAAATTGACAAAGACAGATTAACAGGAGAAAAGTATCCAAATATATTTGGTAGAAGTTTTCCTTGGCATAGGAAACTTCATAAGGAAATGAAGACCCAAAGAGACAGTTAGATCCGAGTATTTTTATCCTAGGTTTGAAGAAGAGTGGCCAGCCATGTAGAAATACAATAGGTTAAAGGTATGAGGTAAATTCAATAAACTGAGAGAAACTTAGCAAGGCCTGTGTGTTTGTATTCTATGTGGTGTCCCTCTCACAGGAGGGTTTTATGACCTCCTTCATGGGAGAATGGGATGAGGGAAGTCAGACTAACCTTTCTGCTTCTACTGTTGTCTCAAACTCCTTCATCTTAAAATATTCAATATGCCGTGGTGCCATATTTGGGGGAGTGTGTCCTGAACCCCATCACATGCTAGAGTTTAGAAGAAAAACATATCTTTTTATTCTTACGATAGAAAATCATTTTCCACAATCATTGTCATTTAGAGAGGCACTCAAAGAGACAATGAAAATATGTAGAAAAAAACCTAGAGATACGCCTGACAATTAAAAACACTGTTATTTTTGTTTCTTTTTGTGGTCTCTGTTAGCTTTTTAAAATGCATATTTTGTTTTATTTTCTCAGCTAAACAAATACTTATTTTCATACTTGATTTTATATTTTTTAGGTTTGCTTTTTTTTTTTTCCCTTTTTTTAGATAGCACAAACGATATAAGGTTCAGGCCCATTTGTGCTGCCCAACCCCACCCTTCCTCATCACTTCTGCCTAGTAACCCCTAACCCAGTGCCCCTGGCACACACCACTCTGCTACTCAATTTTTCCTTCTCCAAGAGATCTAGTGTCCCACTCAGCCACCCTTGGGAGTGTTGACCACAGACGGCCCTCACTGCTCATCAAACATGGTGTTAGACTTCAACCCCTGCAGAAACAGCTACTGAAACCCTTCTTCCCTATTCCCCTTTGTCTGGAATCCCATTTCTCCACCAATTACTGCCATAAGGGATTCGGGTTCCATTGCTGTACCCACCAGAGCAAGGAAGTCCATAGAAACCCATTTCCCCTCCCCTGTCCTTCCTCCCTCCCCCTCCCCCCAGCTATCCTGAGAAAGAGGGGAATCCCTTCTACCACAATCTGAAATTGGGATTTCAAGAATTTGGAATGGAGAAAGTAATGTTCTTGATATGATCCATGGAATCATAAAAAAAAATGAGAAAAATATTGCTTCATTATTTCAGTTACTGCCTGGTTTAAATGGTTTTCTGTGAACACGAACCAACTGAGCCCTCCTCTCAACGTTGTTTTTTAGGTAAGCTGTGCTCTTGCATTACAATTAACTGGCTTAATAAATGCTTGTTGAGACACTAACTGTTGGTGCATTGAGTAAACAGACATTTCTTTTCAGTTTGTGAAGCTAAAGCTCCCCTCCACTATGTCTGTAATTGCAGCTGGTTGCTGGGTAAGCCACCACACTGTCTATCACCTAGGTGTCACCATGGCTAATTAGTAAAATGAATCTAAGTCCATGGAATTTTCCGTCCCTATGACACCTTTATTTCTATGCTAAAGTACAAAGTGGTCATTTACAAGAGTCACTTAATTTCTGCAAGAAAGTTCAGAAGCTGTAAGAACTCTCATTCTCTCTTCATTGCTGTTGCTGATGGGGATCACCCACTGTTTTCGGTCTAAAGTAGCCTTCATCTGAGATTCAGTGCAGCGGCTCAGTGGAAGCTCCAGGCCTGGCCTAGCACCGGAGCCCTGGAGGGACGGAGCACAGCCCTCTGCACTTTGGGTGCGTCTCCACTCGAGTCTTCTAAAGTCTCCTTGAACCTCTGCAGTTCCTCGTGGCCCACTAGTTTTATTCAAGGATGTGAAACTAAGCCTTAGGATAACACCTAGGCCAGTGCCACTCCAAACGTGCTCCTCAGACCAGTATGGTCTACAAACTGCTGCCAGTCAATGATAAATAAAGTCAATACAGAAATAGAACATCTGCATTAAAAAAAAAAAAAAAACTTTTATAGTCAGCTGGCCTGGCTGAACATGGTCACGTCCAAGCACACAGTCAGTGAACTCACTTCATTAAACAGGGACTGCTCAGTTTGAGAGTTATCAACTCACATAGTGAGTTACATGTGAGGTACGCTGCAAACTGGCCACGCAAAATAAGACCTGGTCTGCAAGAGATCAGAAGGGCAGAAACTATTTTTTAAAAGCTAGTTCTTCATGATAAATAGCTTTAACAGCTTTGGTGCAGGCTATTAAGAGTGGGCAGAAAAGTGGGAAAATTTTAATGAATTCCAGTGAGAAAGAACCTAGGAACCTCTCTGGAGATAGTCCCAACTTCTGCACAGTCTCCGAGTAATTTCCAGCTCTGCCCTGACCTACTTGAAATCAGTGCACTAGGGCCAAGGTGTGTCAGGTCGCAGGCTGGATGATAGTCCACTGTCAACCGCCTCTTCAGAGACCACAGAGAACGTCCTTCTAGCCAGCAGAGCAGAAAAGAAAAAAAAAAAAAACTTGTCCTGTGAACAGCACTGATGACCAAAAGAAAAGCCACACAGGGACACCTAGTGGCAATGGGAAATCACCAAACTACTCAAAGGCGTCCAAGAATTTCCAAACTACAGGCTGCGTAGGCTTTAGAATCATTTATTGAACTTTACCTCGCACCCTCGCAAATTAGCCACTGCGTCTGAAGGCAAGCAGAGGTCAGAGTGACCTGCAGGCCCTGAAATGGAACTGGAGACCCTGGCCGCTTGTTAGGCCACACCTCACAAGTCACTGTGAAGCCAAAGGAAGCAAAGAGTGAAGGCAATAGATAAATTCTTTAGGCCAGCGTGCTGAGGAGCAAATAGACAGGAGTCCCTCATTTTATGGGCAATTACTTCAGTACTCTCTTTCTAGTTGGCTGTAAAACAGAGCTGACCCTGGAGAGGTAGAAGAGACGCAGAGCTCTGAAATAAACTAAGTACATTAAAAACAGTCCTCCAAACTTGCTGATCTAAAAAATTAGCATCAGCAGAATTCTTAATGAGAGTTGCTTGTGAGCCTCACAGCAAGATGACCCAGCCAAATCAAAGCTAGCCACCCAGATTGATAAAACAAAGCCCTTAGAAGAAGCGAGCGTCTCCTGGCCTTTGATGGTCAGGCTGAAGCGGAAATGGATTCAGTTTGCAGTAGGTTTTCACTGTCAGAAACGGACTCTTTCACAGGCAGACACATGTGCGAATAAATTAAATTAGGTCTAAATTAGCTGGTAAAACTCATAGTGGATTTTATTATGAGGAAAATATTGAAAGTCTATTACCACTGATTTTTGCCTCTTCTACATTTAGCAAGGTCAAATTTTACATACTACAATTCATGCACGCTAATGTAGCTTTTTAAAAATTATCCAATTGATATAATCTCAAAGTCCTCCCTTCAACTCACCAATCCCCACCCATTTAATGACAAGAAAGCTCTTAAGCCTGTCCATCATGCTCACCAAACCTCTTCTCCGTTACAATTGCCCATTCCAGTTGAACGCATATTGCAATTCAAATTATTTATTCAAACAATTTATCTCTCCAAGTTTCTCCTCCTTTCCCAATTGAAATTTGGGCAAAAGAAGATTTTATACGGGGATGTGGTCTCTAGACATTGTGTTGTATTTCTCTCCTGGCTTCTGCTTCCCTGTGCTATACCTGGTTTCCTGCTCTCTGACCTCAGGCTGTCCTGTCTAAATCTATTCTAAAAAGTCCATACTGGTGAAATTCACAGTATGTTCTCTCAGCAACTTGAGTGTTTAATATTATCTCCCCCTTCCCACCCAACCCCTGTCTCTTCTTAAAGGATCTTTACCTCTACTATCTACCTCCACCCACAGCCTCTACTGTAGCCCTCACTAGAGTCATCCCTCATATAGGGATCTCTAGGACTGGTCTACCAGTTCTTAGCTCTCTCTCTGGGAACATGTCAGAACTCCTGGAAACAATCTATGAGTGAGCCAGAGGAGGCTTAGGCGTCTTATTTCTGGACCTCTCTTTTACAAACCACATGAGACTCATAATCTAGAATAATAAAAGCGTAATATGCTAATTAGACCGGACATCCTTCCAGATGAAGCCGGGGCTGCGAGGGAAGCCCGGGGCCCGGTTGCCAGAGGGAAGCCGGTGCTGGCAGCTGGGGGAAGGAAGGCCTACTCTTGCATGAATATCATGCACCGGGCCTCTAGTCCTATATAATAAAAGCCTAATATGCAAATTGTCCCCTCGGGCGGTCGTACAACCGGGAGACCGGAAGTTCATCCACTCGCTATGACGTGCGCTGACCACCAGGAAGCTGTGCAGACCATGGTGGGCATTGGCGACGTGCTGCAACCTCTCGCTGGCTACCTGGCAGCGGGGGTGACGGGGATGGAGGTGCGGTGAGAATGCAAGGTGTCCGCCAAGCTTGCTCTCACTCTTCCTGCTACCCTCCCCCGGGATGCCAGGGCTCACGCTCCAGGAAAGCCCCTCCTGCTCAGGTGCCAGGCACCCGCTCAGAGCCCGCCCCGCACCCACACTACCTCTTCCTGGTGAGCCGGGCCACAGCCACTGGGACCACAGGGGCCAGTCGGGTTCCCCATGGGTTCGTGCAGGAGCCGGTCTGTGAGGCCTGCTGGGAGAGAGCACGCTGCCAGCCTGGCTTCTGTGCAGCACTGCTGGGTGGCCCAGAGGCCCACGCTGTGTCCCAGCCTGTGGCATCTGGCCACGCTCACCACATCTCCGCGTGGGGACTTGGGCACCATGACTCAGGCGGAGGGGGTGCGTGGGGGCCCGGGAGCCCAGGTGCTTCCCAGGGACCAGAAGTCAGCTGGGAACTGCCCTTCCATGCCAGATGCTTGTGCTTCAATCACAGCTCAGGACTAAGGACCACACCTGTGCACGAATTTTGTGCACCAGGCCTCTAGTATTACATAAATAATAGTAAAGAGAACAGTATAACAATGCTCTGTTGTACCATCACTTAGCTTTAGCAACTCACAACTCATGACCAACCTTGTTTCCTTTGTACTGACAACTTTTTGTCTCTCACTATCCCATCCCTGAATTTTGCAGTTATCTCAGACATCACATCATCTGTAAACATTTCAGAGATGTGTCTAAAAGATACTCTTTTTGCATGTTCAATAACATTATCACACCTGAAAATGTTGAAAACATTTAATAGCAAATATTCTATCATCTTGGCATTTCCTCCAATTGTTTACCACTTTTCACTTTGCTTTTACTGTTTTTTGAATTAGAATCCAAATGGCATCCATACATTGAGAAATGAATAAATCTCTCAAATTTCTTTTAGTCTATAGGTTCTCCCACTGTCTGTGTCTGCCTCTGTCTTTTTCTCTTTTACTCTGTTTTTCACTATAGTTTTCTTTTGTCTGGATTCTTCTCACTTCATCTTCATGATTTATTTTCTATAAATTTGTATTCAAAATTAGAGATGTATACAGATTCATGTTGGCTTTTCTATCTAGACAACTTCATAGGTGGTGTTGTATACCACCATCAGGAATAAGTAATCCCTGTTTATCTTCTTTCTGTGATGTTAACAGCCATTGTTGCTCTTTGCTAAGATCTATTAATTTATTAAGTATTGAAAAGATAAATCATTACTTCGATTTTAGCTGAAATACTTTTACAAAGAGACCATTCTTCCTCAACAATGATTGGTTGTGCTGACATACAGTTTGTATAGGAGAGGCAAAATAAAAGCTTGGTTGTTTCTCTTCTAAGTTTTCAAAAAGATCCCTAACATTCTTCAAAGAAGATTATATATATGATCGTCCATACATACTAGTATATGTACATACATACTAGTATATGTACATACATACTAGTATATGTACATGTATATATTTTATAAACTCCTGGATTTAAATATATTTGATGTCTTACAATTTATTGCAACTACTATACTTACTGATACCCAATTCATTCTGTTTTTGATACAAAAGTTTATTCATTTTGGCCCCAGAGTCCTTATGACAAGTTAGGTACAAGGTTCATCTTACATTTTTTTGTATCTGGCTCCTAGTTCTTTTTAGTGGACGTACATAAATAGAAAATATGGTTATTTTTGTTTTGTTTTGTTTAAATAAGACTCATCATAAGTTCAAGCTAATACTTATAATTCAAATTAGGAAAGATATGGTTTTTACTTTAACTAATGTCATTTCTGTTTCTCTCCTGCCATGCCCCAAATAGTAGTTTACAATGCCACCAATATAATCACTCATTTGCTTTATCCCATACTACATATACAATGGTCTTAGAGTATTATCAACACTACCACTGATTTTTTAATGACTGAAAAGTGTGTTTTTTTTTAAGTTCTTTTGTCCCCATTAGGGATGTAGAATCAAACTCTATGCTTTAAAGACACTTGTGATAGTTCTTCTGTGGGAGGTTATGCCATCAACAGTCTGCACATTGAGGTTTCATTTTCTTTACTTTCAATGTTTGGTATTTGCTCTTTGTATTTAATTATTTTAAATTATTATGTAAAATACTTACATTTCCAAAGTTACATATTCCAAACAAGGTATCAAAAAAATAGTCTGTATCTCTCTCTCTCCCACTCTATTCCTTCCTTCTTCTTATAGTTCAGTATTTCTTTTTTAACTCTGTGGTTTGTCCTTTTACTGATTTTTAAAATAGAAGCGCAAATATACACACATTCATATGTAAACACACACATGTGTATATATATTCCTATATTTGGAAAATTACACAACACCAAAATATAGAGACTTTTAAAATTCTTTTATACAGCTGCATAATAATCCATTATATGAACACATTATAATTTATTCAACTATTCCCTATTGGCGAATATTTAAATTGTTTGCAGGATTTTGTCATTATGAATGGTGCTCCTATGAATAGCCTTGATCACAAGTATTTTTATATTTTTGAGTGGTGTAATTTTGGGATAAATTCCTAAAAATGGGGATCTATGTAAATTTTCTAGTTCATATTTTGAAAAGTATTTTAAAAGTCAGACTTAGAATTCAAATATAATCATTATTGTTTTGTTTTTGATAAAGGGTTTTGAATTAGTAGATTTAAAATTTGTTTGTGGGGCAGAGCAATGAGAAGTCATGATTTTCCTAGGGGAACCATATACTATTTCTCCATAAAATAGTAATAAATTTAAATCCATCAAAGAAACCAGAAGCAATTTTAAAGGCAATAACCATAACTATATTATATGCATGCAATATAAAATCACAACCATGAGCATAAATGTCCCAGGAAAAAACAAAGATGTTAAATTAGACCTCATCAGCTGTTTCCGAGTTTTTCATTCAGTTTCATTTGGCCATAGATTATTCTGCTTTCTGTTAGTGTACTACTTGGCTTTGTGTATGACGTGATTAAAAATTAATGGTTTTAACTACCATTTCTGAGAAGTGAGTGATTTAATAGTGTTACACTGGAAGTGTCATGATTTCTATATATCTGCTCCAAGCAAAAGAGACTATTCCAGCAAAAGAGGCTTTAAAACTTCAATATCCATCATCGTAACATCAAGACTGCTGATCTCAGGGAGAAAACTCTGCTGCCAGGTAGAGTATAGAGAGAATCAAGCAGCTGTGTTTTCATAGATGTCTATTAGCAATATCTTAATTTACACCTAACCATTGAGCAAACAATTAAAAGATTAGCAAATATTCCAGCATATACCATACCATAATAATTTGAAACAACAATAGATAATCTGAGATAAATGCAAGAGGATCAATGTTGAAACAAAGTGGTTTTCTTGGTCACTTCAATTAAATTCTAGCAAGTTATTTAGTAAAAACAAACTAGACAAGTTTCTGTATTTATTTGTCCCCTTTAACTTTATTATACATCTCAGGGATTGACAAACTTTTTGTAAAAGTTCAGATAGCAAATGTTTAGACTTTGTGAGCTAAGGCACAAAATCAAGTATGTTATATAGGTACTTATATAATAAGAGGAAAAAAACAAATCTCCACATTTTTATTGATGAAATTCAAAAGATAACAATAATGATAGAGCACAATTTTGCTTTTGTAATTCAGATCTACTAGTGAGAAGAAAGGAATTTTATTCAAAGGATAATGTTGCTTAATTGAGCTTCAAGGTTAGTGTTCCCAATCATCAAAAAATTGCAAGCTAGAGGCCTGGTACATGAAAATTCATGCACTGGAGGGGGGTTCCCTCAGCCTGACCTGCCCCGCTGGGGGGCTGAGGGGACTGGGGGACTCCGGAGGCAGGCAGACGGCAAGGCCAGGCCTTGCCGCGCTCCTGCCACCCCAGCGAGGCTGAGGGGACTGGGCACCGCCATCTTGTGGCTATGGGCATTGCCATCTTTGAGGGCGTGACAGTAAATTAGCATATTCCCTCCTTATTGGCTGTGGGCACTGCCATCTTTGAGGTCGTGGCAGTCAATTAGCATATTCCCTCCTTATTGGCTATGGGAGCCACCAACTTTTGTGATGGTGTGAGGGTCAATTAGCATATTCCCTCTTTATTAGACAGGATGTACATTAGTAAGAACCTCTTTTAGCTTGTGGGCCAAACAAAAATAGGTAGCAGGCCAGATCTGGCCCAAAGGCCACAGTGCACTGACCTCTGGCCTAGATAATTACATGTTGGTATGGGCTCAGTCAGTTCAAAAATCTTTCTACGTTCTTTACAAGCCCTAACTTAAAGACTCCTCACTAAAATACAAACTGCAAGGTAGGGATTCATTTGTCTATTCATTGATGTATATCAAGAAGCTGGCATAGAGGAAGCCCTTTGTAAATATTTCTTTTATGAAGCAATGAATAAAATATTTTCTGTTATTTTATGTATAGACATTTGGGTTAGGTAAAACCTAACTAACTCTTAAAAATCAAGATTCTGGGAGTCCACAGTGAAAAAGAACAAGGAATCCTATTTCACTTACTTCTGGGCATTCCAGTTGTTTGGCCCACAAACAATCATGACTACAAGTGACTGGCCTACTCAAGTGAGAGCATGCTCCATGTCTAAAGAAAATTTAACCTTTTGCACTCAGATGTCGAGTGTGACTCGACATGGTTAGCATTAGAATAAAGGAATCGAGAAAAAAGCAAGCGAGTGCAAAGGGTTAACAGAAGGACATCTTAAAATAGGGGTAACTGAATGCATTTAATTTTTTTGACAATTAACAAATAACCATTTGTTTTTGGTGATATCATATTGGTGATTCAGAGAAAATTAATTTCAAAACTATTATTCTAAGACATTAGCCACAAAATGCTATTAAACTCACAACTTTAGCTTTGAACTCATTAATAGAAGCTACAATCTTTGTACTATAAATATCCACACATCTTGTTACTCATATTTTATCACTGGAAAAGAGGAGACTTACACCTGCCTCCAGAACAAATAGAATTTTTAGAATCAGAGGATAGTTCAAATATTTTTCTAGTTCAGTCTACTTTAAACATAATGAAAAGGAGAGAGCAAAAGTTGGTGGTTTGCCTGTGTGTCTCATGTCAGTTAGTGGCAAAGCTACCATTAGACCAATTCTTAGTTCTCAACTCCAACTATGTTGCCATGAAAGATGAGTTATAAAGAAAAGTAAATTACATTCTACTAGTTATCAAGTTTATAGATTTAGTAGCTCAATGATTTAGCAAATCCCTTATTTTCATGATTAATACAACCCTTAGAAAGATAATATATACAACTGTTTCAGCAAACACTAACAAAACTTTTACATTTGGGCCAGTAATAATGTTGTCTGTTTTACATTCAATATGCCAATAGTCAGAAATTGATTAATTTTTATGAAACACTTGGTTGGGAGCAGGGTGCAGATGATTATTTCAAAAGAACAGACTGGGCACAGTTTGGGAACCAACTTGATTACAGAGGCACTAAGGCTATCCAAATATTTGTTCCTTGTCCCATCTGTCTCCCTAAGGCAGCACATTGCAAATGAGAGGGGGAAGGCCAAGTTCACACACCCAGTGTGGCATTTTTTAAATTTAGTTATAACTCTTGCTGTCATACTGATGATATAACATATTACCACTAATCTGATAAAATTATAACGCACTAGAATGAATGCTGTTTTAATTGCATAACGTTGTAGATGCTTTACACGTGTCTGAATTAAACCTCATAACAACTATATAAAGGAGCAGGTGCCATAGTTCACAAGAATAGCCTAAATTCTTCATCTCTCCCTGCATCCATGTCCATGTGCCATGTGACTTTGCAGTTCTCACTAATGAGGTTGTCTAGTTCCTAGCACTTTAATCCTGCAGTCAGAAATATGCCTTCCTTTGGCCAATAGAATCTTAGTGGGTGTGATAAATGCAGAATCTTCAGAAGGTGCTTAGATGGTTCCTTTTCCTTTCTTACTCTGCCATGGCCATAACATATGGGGCTAGCCTACTGGAGCCAGAGTCAGCAAAGTTTTTCTGTAAAAGACCAAATAGCACATCTTTTTGGTTTTGTGGGCCATGTGATCTCTACTGCAACAATTCAACTACTCAACTCTACCATCGTGACACAAAAGTAACCATATAAGATGTGAAAATGAATGAACACAAGTGTGTTCCAATAAAATGTTATTCACAAAAACAGCCCATGGGCAGGATTTGATTGATGAGCCACAGTTTTCTGAC